>NC_088230.1:43040050-43097550 GCF_036934945.1 Oncorhynchus masou masou | reverse complement strand
CAGACAGACAGACAGACAGACAGACAGACAGACAGACAGACAGACAGACAGACACTATAACACTATAACACTATAACACTATAACACTATAACACTATAACACTATAACACTATAACCCTTTGTTGACCTCCAGGAGAAGCACATCATGTCAGAGAGGAACGTCCTGTTGAAGAACATTAAACACCCCTTCCTAGTGGGACTACACTACTCCTTCCAGACAGCTGATAAACTCTACTTTGTGCTGGACTACATTAACGGAGGAGAGGTGAGGAGAGACACTGATATGGAGGGAGGAAGGGGGGAGGGACAGAGAGGGAGAGTGTGTGTGCCTGTGTAATGGGACTCATTTCCTGTGATTGTTAGAGAAGGGAGGACATTATAAAATATGGTCTCTTAAGGAAGCTCCCACCCCTCCCCCCTCCCTCTCTCCCCCCTCTCTCTCTCTTTCTCTCTCCCCACTCTCTCCCCCTCTCTCTCTTTCTCTCTCCCCACTCTCTCCCCCCCCTCTCTCTTTCTCTCTCCCCACTCTCTCCCCCTCTCTCTCTTTCTCTCTCCCCACTCTCTCCCCCCTCTCTCCTCTCTCCTGTCTTCCTCTGGAGTTGATCTTTTCTATGATACTGTGGATGCAGCATCGAAGCTCTGTATGTGTACACCTCAATTGTACAATGAAGATCATCACATGTGAACCCTTCTCTCTCTCTCCCCTCTCCTCTCTCTCTCCCTCCCTCTCCTTCTCTCTCTCTCCCTCTCCTTCTCTCTCTCTCCCTCCCTCTCCTTCTCTCTCTCTCTCTCTCTCTCCCCTCTCTCTCTCTCCTCTCTCTCTCCCCTCTCCTCTCTCTCTCTCTCCCTCTCCTTCTCTCTCCCCCTCTCTCTCTCTCCCTTTCTCCTCTCCTCTCCTCTCTCCCTCTCTCGTTCTCCCACCCCCCCTCTCTCTCCTCTCCTCTCCTCTAGTTGTTCTACCATCTCCAGAGGGAGCGACGTTTCTTAGAGCCGCGGGCCAGGTTCTATACAGCGGAGATCGCCAGTGCCCTAGGCTACCTGCACTCTCTAAACATCGTGTACAGAGACCTGAAGCCTGAGAATATTCTACTGGACTCTCAAGGACACATCATACTCACGGACTTCGGGCTCTGCAAGGAGAACATAGAACAGAACGGAACCACGTCGACGTTCTGTGGAACACCAGAGGTAAGGAACCCCTGGAGGATGTTTGGTGGTTGTTGTTTGGGTATGATTGGGGTATTTGCTGGTGATGATTGCCATTAATATAACTTATAGTATGTTTTTCTCTCTCTCTCTCTCTTCCTCCTCCTCCTCTGTCCCTCACCCCCCCTCTCCCTGTCTGTCTCCCCCTCCTCACCCCCCCTCTCCCTGTCTCTCTCCTCTTCCTCCCTCCCTCTATAGTACCTCGCTCCAGAGGTGTTACACAAGCAGCCGTACGACAGGACGGTTGACTGGTGGTGTTTAGGAGCCGTGCTTTATGAGATGCTGTATGGCCTGGTGAGTACACAGCTTGTTATGAATTAAAAAAGGGGACTTTTAAATTCATGATATAAAGCCATTAACTGTTGAAGAATATAACTTATAAAAGCCTCATGAGCTTATTTGAACTCATCAGAAGCCAATGTATAAGTTAGTTTAAATCCATTGTACCATTGTCTGCCTTCTGGTTATAGCAGCACCATGTGTCTAACTGCTACCTGTCCTCAGCCTCCGTTCTACAGTCGTAATACAGCAGAGATGTACGACAACATCCTGAACAAGCCCCTGCAGCTCAAACCCAACATCTCTAACGCTGCCAAGCACATACTGGAGGGACTGCTGCAGAAAGATCGCACACAGCGACTGGGACACAGCCACGACTTCGTAAGTGTTTGTGAGAGAAGAAAACAGAGAGAAACAGAGCGAGAGAGACACAGAGAGAGAGGGGGGGGGACAAAGAGAGAGAGAGAGCGAGTGAGAGAGAGCGAGTGAGAGAGAGCGAGAGAGAGAGAGCGAGAGAGAGAGAGGGAGAGAGAGAGAGGGAGAGAGAGAGAGAGGGAGAGAGAGAGAGGGAGAGAGAGAGAGGGAGAGAGAGAGAGGGAGAGAGAGGGAGAGAGGGACAGAGAGGGAGGGACAGAGAGAGGGAGGGACAGAGAGAGAGGGACAGAGAGGGAGGGACAGAGAGAGGGAGGGACAGAGAGAGGGAGGGACAGAGAGAGAGAGACAGAGGGAGAGACAGAGGGAGAGACAGAGGGAGAGACAGAGGGAGAGACAGAGGGAGAGACAGAGGGAGAGAGAGGGAGGGAGGGACAGAGAGGGAGGGACAGAGAGGGAGGGACAGAGAGGGAGGGACAGAGAGGGAGGGACAGAGAGGGAGGGACAGAGAGGGAGGGACAGAGAGGGAGGGACAGAGAGAGAGAGACAGAGAGAGAGAGGGACAGAGAGAGAGAGGGACAGAGAGAGAGAGGGACAGAGAGAGAGAGGGACAGAGAGAGAGAGGGACTGAGAGAGAGAGAGAGAGAGGGACTGAGAGAGAGAGAGTGAGACGGGAAGTATGTGTGTAGATTACACTTGCAATTATGTATCTAAGACTTTCCTCTCTCTCTCTCTCTCTCTCAGGAGGAGATCAAGAACCACATGTTCTTCTCCCCCATCAACTGGGATGACCTGACCGCTAAGAAGCTCACCCCCCCTTTCAATCCAAACGTGGTACGTTCCATTCAATAGCACAACATACAGGACACTTTCCAGTACATTCCCTTCAATAGTTTGTTCATACATTCAGTTCAATAAATCACATTTATTGAATCTCTCTCTCTCTCCAGACGGGCCCTAACGACCTTCGCCACTTTGACACGGAGTTCACAGACGAACCCGTCCCCTCATCCATTGGCTGTTCCCCTGACTCCTCCCTCATCACTGCCAGCATCAAGGAGGCAGCCGAGGCCTTCCTAGGGTTCAGCTACGCTCCTTCCATGGACTCATACCTGTAGGCCAGAACCCTAGAGAGGCATCCTATAGACTCATGATAGACCAGAACCATAGACTCCTATAGACTCATGATAGACCAGAACCCTAGACTCCTATAGACCAGAACCATAGACTCCTATAGACTCATGATAGACCAGAACCCTAGACTCCTATAGACCAGAACCATAGACTCCTATAGACTCATGATAGACCAGAACCATAGACTCCTATAGACCAGAACCATAGACTCCCATTGACTCCCATAGACTGCTATAGACTCCTGGCTATAAACCTACATGAATTATTACCTATGGGACACATCATAGACATTCCTATGAATTTACTAACTAGGACGGACTCCCCATGTCACGGAGGTACACACCTGTAGTCCCCCCCCCCCCCCGTATTTTACACATGTCTCAGGCAGCTTTACGCCCCCCCCCGACACCCCCTCCATCACACTCGTCCATTCTGACTCGTCCTGTCTCCCACTGATGGCTCATGGCTGTGGGTGGATCTCTATGGGTCTGTCCCAAATGGCACCATGTGACATCCTTACACACCACTCCTCACGGGTTAAATCCATTGCCACGGTGATGACACACGATTGGTTTGTTTGTCTTTGTCAGTGAGAATGGATTGGTTGTGTGGTGGTCAGTGGGAGGTGCACCGCCATAGAGACCGCACAGGATTGGTTGTCTGGAGGTTGGTGAGAGTGACGGCACAGGATTGGTTCTCTTGTAGTCAGCGGGAGTGAGGCAGTATCACACTGTTGTCGCTGATTGGTTGGTCTGTCATGACATGACCTGCTCACGGATTCCGACGCTGAAACGTCTCAGTTCTTTTGTCTCTTCACCCTGGGTCACGTCGACTGAAACAGGACTTCGAGGATGATTCATTTATTCATTTATTCATTTAATGATGGTTGGTTGGTTGGTTGGTTGGTTGGTTGATTGGTTGTGGTGAGGAAGAAAGCGAAGCTGCTAGTATCTACGGTTCTGTATCTAAGTTCTGTTTTAAAGAACCCGGACCGATACAAAGAGGACATGGATCGCATCCCAAATGGCACCCTATTTGCCATATATAGTGCACTACTTTTGACCAGGGCTCTGTCACTTTGGGATACAGATGTGATGGACAGAATGCTTTGTGGTGTTGAGATCCGTCCGATCCCCTAGACCCTACCCCCTACTCTCTACTCCCTACCCCCTACTCTCTACCCCCTACCCCCTACTCTCTACTCCCTACCCCCTACTCTCTACTCCCTATCCCCTACTCTCTACTCCCTACCGCCTACTCCCTACTCCCTACCCCCTACCCCCTACCCCCTACCCTCTACTCCCTACCCCCTACTCTCTACTCCCTACCCCCTACTCCCTACTCCCTACCCCCTACTCTCTACCCCCTACTCTCTACCCCCTACTCTCTACTCCCTACTCCCTACCCCCTACTCCCTACCCCCTACTCTCTACCCCCTATCCCCTACTCCCTACCCCCTAGTCTTCCCGTCTCCTCTTGATGATGTAACAATGCTCCAACGTTGTATGAACTCAACATTCCATTTTAATATTGCTGTATGTGACAGTTAAACTCTATATTTAAGTTTGTTTGTATATGTGGAGTCTATTTGTGTACTAGTTTTAATATATATGTAACAGGACACTAAAAGTATGTTTAAATAATGTATTTTAACTATTCATGTTAAATGTACTGTATATTGTTCAGATTTGTCCTTTGCCGTCACCATGTTCAGTCTGCAATAAAAGGTCTGCTGTTGTTACATCAGGAGTGCTGCCATTGGTGTTACCCTGCAGCTGAGACCAGATATTTATGGGAGAAGTTTTTAAGGGAGAAGTATACATTGGTCTGAAGCTGGAAAAGAAAGGAAATTCACATGAGCACCACAATGCCTATTCCACCCATGCTCTACCAGGGTTTTACAGCACCACGGTGCCTATTCCACCCATGCTCTACCAGGGTTTTACAGCACCACGGTGCCTATTCCACCCATGCTCTACCAGGGTTTTACAGCACCACGGTGCCTATTCCACCCATGTTCTACCAAGGTTTTATAGCACCACAATGCCTACTCCACCCATGCTCTACCAAGGTTCTACAGCACCACAATGCCTATTCCACCCATGCTCTACCAGGGTTTTACAGCACCACGGTGCCTATTCCACCCATGTTCTACCAAGGTTTTATAGCACCACAATGCCTACTCCACCCATGCTCTACCAAGGTTCTACAGCACCACAATGCCTATTCCACCCATGCTCTACCAAGGTTTTACAGCACCACAATGCCTACTCCACCCATGCTCTACCAAGGTTTTACAGCACCACAATGCCTACTTCACCCATGCTCTACCAAGGTTTTACAGCACCACAATGCCTACTCCACCCATGCTCTACCAATGTTTTACAGCACCACAATGTCTATTCCACCCATGCTCTACCAAGGTTTTACAGCACCACAATGTCTACTCCACCCATGCTCTACCAAGGTTTTCCAGCACAACAGCTTTGACCTACTACAGAAGCTACGTTGTTCTCTTGTACTTCAGACTATGTAGGCAGGTTACTTAGAATTCAAACCTTTTCAAACAGCATAATTCCTACTCCCACAGTAATGTGATTTGTACCCCATACAAGGTAATGCATTGCATTATTCCCACCCCACACTAAGACATTACCCCATTCCCCTCTTTTCAAGCTTAGTTTTTATACAACACCATGCTGTCTTGATTGGGTGAGCGGTTTTCAACTAACGTGGTGGCTGCCTGTATCTCGTTAAACCTTTATTTTAGCAATAAATATATTTCATGACATATTTTTTGTTCAGTAGATACAGGACGTGGTGTCGGTAGAGACAACATGTGGTGGTGTCAGTAGATACAGGAGGTGGTGTAGGTAGAGACAACATGTGGTGGTGTCAGTAGATACAGGAGGTGGTGTAGGTAGAGACATAACAACATGTGGTGGTGTCAGTAGATATAGGACGTGGTGTAGGTAGAGACAACAACATGTGGTGGTGTCAGTAGATACAGGACGTGGTGTAGGTAGAGACAACAACATGTGGTGGTGTCAGTAGATACAGGACGTGGTGTAGGTAGAGACAACAACATGTGGTGGTGTCAGTAGATACAGGATGTGGTGTAGGTAGAGACAACAACATGTGGTGGTGTCAGTAGATACAGGACGTGGTGTAGGTAGAGACAACATGTGGTGGTGTCAGTAGATACAGGACGTGGTGTAGGTAGAGACAACAACATGTGGTGGTGTCAGTAGATACAGGACGTGGTGTAGGTAGAGACAACAACATGTGGTGGTGTCAGTAGATACAGGACGTGGTGTAGGTAGAGACAACAACATGTGGTGGTGTCAGTAGATACAGGACGTGGTGTAGGTAGAGACAACAACATGTGGTGGTGTCAGTAGATACAGGACGTGGTGTAGGTAGAGACATAACAACATGTGGTGGTGTCAGTAGATACAGGACGTGGTGTAGGTAGAGACAACAACATGTGGTGGTGTCAGTAGATACAGGACGTTGTGTAGGTAGAGACAACATGTGGTGGTGTCAGTAGATACAGGACGTGGTGTAGGTAGAGACATAACAACATGTGGTGGTGTCAGTAGATACAGGACGTGGTGTAGGTAGAGACAACAACATGTGGTGGTGTCAGTAGATACAGGACGTGGTGTAGGTAGAGACAACAACATGTGGTGGTGTCAGTAGATACAGGAGGTGGTGTAGGTAGAGACAACAACATGTGGTGGTGTCAGTAGATACAGGACGTGGTGTAGGTAGAGACAACATGTGGTGGTGTCAGTAGATACAGGACGTGGTGTAGGTAGAGACAACAACATGTGGTGATGTCAGTAGATACAGGACGTGGTGTAGGTAGAGACAACAACATGTGGTGGTGTCAGTAGATACAGGACGTGGTGTAGGTAGAGACATAACAACATGTGGTGGTGTCAGTAGATACAGGACGTGGTGTCGGTAGAGACAACAACATGTGGTGGTGTCAGTAGATACAGGACGTGGTGTAGGTAGAGACATAACAACATGTGGTGGTGTCAGTAGATATAGGACGTGGTGTAGGTTGAGACAACAACATGTGGTGGTGTCAGTAGATACAGGACGTGGTGTAGGTAGAGACAACAACATGTGGTGGTGTCAGTAGATACAGGACGTGGTGTAGGTAGAGAAATAACAACATGTGGTGGTGTCAGTAGATACAGGACGTGGTGTAGGTAGAGACAACAACATGTGGTGGTGTCAGTAGATACAGGAGGTGGTGTAGGTAGAGACAACAACATGTGGTGGTGTCAGTAGATACAGGACGTGGTGTAGGTAGAGACAACATGTGGTGGTGTCAGTAGATACAGGACGTGGTGTAGGTAGAGACAACAACATGTGGTGGTGTCAGTAGATACAGGACGTGGTGTAGGTAGAGACATAACAACATGTGGTGGTGTCAGTAGATACAGGACGTGGTGTAGGTAGAGACATAACAACGTGGTGGTGTCAGTAGATACAGGACGTGGTGTAGGTAGAGACATAACAACATGTGGTGGTGTCAGTAGATACAGGACGTGGTGTAGGTAGAGACAACAACATGTGGTGGTGTCAGTAGATACAGGACGTGGTGTAGGTAGAGACAACAACATGTGGTGGTGTCAGTAGATACAGGACGTGGTGTAGGTAGAGACAACAACATGTGGTGGTGTCAGTAGATACAGGACGTGGTGTAGGTAGAGACAACAACATGTGGTGGTGTCAGTAGATACAGGACGTGGTGTAGGTAGAGACAACAACATGTGGTGGTGTCAGTAGATACAGGACGTGGTGTAGGTAGAGACAACAACATGTGGTGGTGTCAGTAGATACAGGACGTGGTGTAGGTAGAGACAACAACATGTGGTGGTGTCAGTAGATACAGGACGTGGTGTAGGTAGAGACAACATGTGGTGGTGTCAGTAGATACAGGACGTGGTGTAGGTAGAGACAACAACATGTGGTGGTGTCAGTAGATACAGGACGTGGTGTAGGTAGAGACAACATGTGGTGGTGTCAGTAGATACAGGAGGTGGTGTAGGTAGAGACAACAACATGTGGTGGTGTCAGTAGATATAGGACGTGGTGTAGGTAGAGACAACAACATGTGGTGGTGTCAGTAGATACAGGACGTGGTGTAGGTAGAGACAACAACATGTGGTGGTGTCAGTAGATACATGACGTGGTGTAGGTAGAGACAACAACATGTGGTGGTGTCAGTAGATACATGACGTGGTGTAGGTAGAGACAACAACATGTGGTGGTGTCAGTAGATACAGGACGTGGTGTAGGTAGAGACAACAACATGTGGTGGTGTCAGTAGATACAGGACGTTGTGTAGGTAGAGACATAACAACATGTGGTGGTGTCAGTAGATACAGGACGTTGTGTAGGTAGAGAAATAACAACATGTGGTGGTGTCAGTAGATACAGGACGTGGTGTAGGTAGAGACAACATGTGGTGGTGTCAGTAGATACAGGACGTGGTGTAGGTAGAGACAACATGTGGTGGTGTCAGTAGATACAGGACGTGGTGTAGGTAGAGACAACAACATGTGGTGGTGTCAGTAGATACAGGACGTGGTGTAGGTAGAGACAACAACATGTGGTGGTGTCAGATACAGGACGTGGTGTAGGTAGAGACATAACAACATGTGGTGGTGTCAGTAGATACAGGAGGTGGTGTAGGTAGAGACAACATGTGGTGGTGTCAGTAGATACAGGACGTGGTGTAGGTAGAGACAACAACATGTGGTGGTGTCAGTAGATACAGGACGTGGTGTAGGTAGAGACAACAACATGTGGTGGTGTCAGTAGATACAGGACGTGGTGTAGGTAGAGACAACAACATGTGGTGGTGTCAGTAGATACAGGACGTGGTGTAGGTAGAGACAACAACATGTGGTGGTGTCAGTAGATACAGGAGGTGGTGTAGGTAGAGACAACAACATGTGGTGGTGTCAGTAGATACAGGAGGTGGTGTAGGTAGAGACAACATGTGGTGGTGTCAGTAGATACAGGACGTGGTGTAGGTAGAGACAACAACATGTGGTGGTGTCAGTAGATACAGGAGGTGGTGTAGGTAGAGACAACAACATGTGGTGGTGTCAGTAGATACAGGACGTGGTGTAGGTAGAGACATAACAACATGTGGTGGTGTCAGTAGATACAGGACGTGGTGTAGGTAGAGACAACAACATGTGGTGGTGTCAGTAGATATAGGACGTGGTGTAGGTAGAGACAACAACATGTGGTGGTGTCAGTAGATACAGGACGTGGTGTAGGTTGAGACAACAACATGTGGTGGTGTCAGTAGATACAGGACGTGGTGTAGGTAGAGACATAACAACATGTGGTGGTGTCAGTAGATACAGGACGTGGTGTAGGTAGAGACAACAACATGTGGTGGTGTCAGTAGATACAGGACGTTGTGTAGGTAGAGACATAACAACATGTGGTGGTGTCAGTAGATACAGGACGTTGTGTAGGTAGAGAAATAACAACATGTGGTGGTGTCAGTAGATACAGGACGTGGTGTAGGTAGAGACAACATGTGGTGGTGTCAGTAGATACAGGACGTGGTGTAGGTAGAGACAACATGTGGTGGTGTCAGTAGATACAGGACGTGGTGTAGGTAGAGACAACAACATGTGGTGGTGTCAGTAGATACAGGACGTGGTGTAGGTAGAGACAACAACATGTGGTGGTGTCAGATACAGGACGTGGTGTAGGTAGAGACATAACAACATGTGGTGGTGTCAGTAGATACAGGAGGTGGTGTAGGTAGAGACAACATGTGGTGGTGTCAGTAGATACAGGACGTGGTGTAGGTAGAGACAACAACATGTGGTGGTGTCAGTAGATACAGGACGTGGTGTAGGTAGAGACAACAACATGTGGTGGTGTCAGTAGATACAGGACGTGGTGTAGGTAGAGACAACAACATGTGGTGGTGTCAGTAGATACAGGACGTGGTGTAGGTAGAGACAACAACATGTGGTGGTGTCAGTAGATACAGGAGGTGGTGTAGGTAGAGACAACAACATGTGGTGGTGTCAGTAGATACAGGAGGTGGTGTAGGTAGAGACAACATGTGGTGGTGTCAGTAGATACAGGACGTGGTGTAGGTAGAGACAACAACATGTGGTGGTGTCAGTAGATACAGGAGGTGGTGTAGGTAGAGACAACAACATGTGGTGGTGTCAGTAGATACAGGACGTGGTGTAGGTAGAGACATAGCAACATGTGGTGGTGTCAGTAGATACAGGACGTGGTGTAGGTAGAGACAACAACATGTGGTGGTGTCAGTAGATATAGGACGTGGTGTAGGTAGAGACAACAACATGTGGTGGTGTCAGTAGATACAGGACGTGGTGTAGGTTGAGACAACAACATGTGGTGGTGTCAGTAGATACAGGACGTGGTGTAGGTAGAGACATAACAACATGTGGTGGTGTCAGTAGATACAGGAGGTGGTGTAGGTAGAGACAACAACATGTGGTGGTGTCAGTAGATACAGGACGTGGTGTAGGTAGAGACAACATGTGGTGGTGTCAGTAGATACAGGACGTGGTGTAGGTAGAGACAACATGTGGTGGTGTCAGTAGATACAGGAGGTGGTGTAGGTAGAGACAACATGTGGTGGTGTCAGTAGATACAGGACGTGGTGTAGGTAGAGACAACAACATGTGGTGGTGTCAGTAGATACAGGACGTGGTGTAGGTAGAGACAACAACATGTGGTGGTGTCAGTAGATACAGGACGTGGTGTAGGTAAAGACAACAACATGTGGTGGTGTCAGTAGATACAGGACATGGTGTAGGTAGAGACAACAACATGTGGTGGTGTCAGTAGATACAGGACGTGGTGTAGGTAGAGACAACAACATGTGGTGGTGTCAGTAGATACAGGACGTGGTGTAGGTAGAGACAACAACATGTGGTGGTGTCAGTAGATACAGGACGTGGTGTAGGTAGAGACAACAACATGTGGTGGTGTCAGTAGATACAGGAGGTGGTGTAGGTAGAGACAACAACATGTGGTGGTGTCAGTAGATACAGGACGTGGTGTAGGTAGAGACAACAACATGTGGTGGTGTCAGTAGATACAGGACGTGGTGTAGGTAGAGACAACAACATGTGGTGGTGTCAGTAGATATAGGACGTGGTGTAGGTTGAGACAACAACATGTGGTGGTGTCAGTAGATACAGGAGGTGGTGTAGGTAGAGACAACATGTGGTGGTGTCAGTAGATACAGGACGTGGTGTAGGTAGAGACAACAACATGTGGTGGTGTCAGTAGATACAGGACGTGGTGTAGGTAGAGACATAACAACATGTGGTGGTGTCAGTAGATACAGGACGTTGTGTAGGTAGAGACAACATGTGGTGGTGTCAGTAGATACAGGACGTGGTGTAGGTAGAGACAACAACATGTGGTGGTGTCAGTAGATACAGGAGGTGGTGTAGGTAGAGACATAACAACATGTGGTGGTGTCAGTAGATACAGGACGTGGTGTAGGTAGAGACATAACATGTGGTGGTGTCAGTAGATATAGGACGTGGTGTAGGTAGAGACAACAACATGTGGTGGTGTCAGTAGATACAGGACGTGGTGTAGGTAGAGACAACAACATGTGGTGGTGTCAGTAGATACAGGACGTGGTGTAGGTAGAGACAACAACATGTGGTGGTGTCAGTAGATACAGGACGTGGTGTAGGTAGAGACATAACAACATGTGGTGGTGTCAGTAGATACAGGACGTGGTGTAGGTAGAGACAACAACATGTGGTGGTGTCAGTAGATGCAGGACGTTGTGTAGGTAGAGACAACATGTGGTGGTGTCAGTAGATACAGGACGTGGTGTAGGTAGAGACATAACAACATGTGGTGGTGTCAGTAGATACAGGACGTGGTGTAGGTAGAGACAACAACATGTGGTGGTGTCAGTAGATACAGGACGTGGTGTAGGTAGAGACAACAACATGTGGTGGTGTCAGTAGATACAGGAGGTGGTGTAGGTAGAGACAACAACATGTGGTGGTGTCAGTAGATACAGGACGTGGTGTAGGTAGAGACAACATGTGGTGGTGTCAGTAGATACAGGACGTGGTGTAGGTAGAGACAACAACATGTGGTGATGTCAGTAGATACAGGACGTGGTGTAGGTAGAGACAACAACATGTGGTGGTGTCAGTAGATACAGGACGTGGTGTAGGTAGAGACATAACAACATGTGGTGGTGTCAGTAGATACAGGACGTGGTGTCGGTAGAGACAACAACATGTGGTGGTGTCAGTAGATACAGGACGTGGTGTAGGTAGAGAAATAACAACATGTGGTGGTGTCAGTAGATACAGGACGTGGTGTAGGTAGAGACAACAACATGTGGTGGTGTCAGTAGATACAGGAGGTGGTGTAGGTAGAGACAACAACATGTGGTGGTGTCAGTAGATACAGGACGTGGTGTAGGTAGAGACAACATGTGGTGGTGTCAGTAGATACAGGACGTGGTGTAGGTAGAGACAACAACATGTGGTGGTGTCAGTAGATACAGGACGTGGTGTAGGTAGAGACATAACAACGTGGTGGTGTCAGTAGATACAGGACGTGGTGTAGGTAGAGACATAACAACATGTGGTGGTGTCAGTAGATACAGGACGTGGTGTAGGTAGAGACAACAACATGTGGTGGTGTCAGTAGATACAGGACGTGGTGTAGGTAGAGACAACAACATGTGGTGGTGTCAGTAGATACAGGACGTGGTGTAGGTAGAGACAACAACATGTGGTGGTGTCAGTAGATACAGGACGTGGTGTAGGTAGAGACAACAACATGTGGACAACATGTGGTGGTGTCAGTAGATACAGGACGTGGTGTAGGTAGAGACAACAACATGTGGTGGTGTCAGTAGATACAGGACGTGGTGTAGGTAGAGACAACAACATGTGGTGGTGTCAGTAGATACAGGACGTGGTGTAGGTAGAGACAACATGTGGTGGTGTCAGTAGATACAGGACGTGGTGTAGGTAGAGACAACAACATGTGGTGGTGTCAGTAGATACAGGACGTGGTGTAGGTAGAGACAACATGTGGTGGTGTCAGTAGATACAGGAGGTGGTGTAGGTAGAGACAACAACATGTGGTGGTGTCAGTAGATATAGGACGTGGTGTAGGTAGAGACAACAACATGTGGTGGTGTCAGTAGATACAGGACGTGGTGTAGGTAGAGACAACAACATGTGGTGGTGTCAGTAGATACATGACGTGGTGTAGGTAGAGACAACAACATGTGGTGGTGTCAGTAGATACATGACGTGGTGTAGGTAGAGACAACAACATGTGGTGGTGTCAGTAGATACAGGACGTGGTGTAGGTAGAGACAACAACATGTGGTGGTGTCAGTAGATACAGGACGTTGTGTAGGTAGAGACATAACAACATGTGGTGGTGTCAGTAGATACAGGACGTTGTGTAGGTAGAGAAATAACAACATGTGGTGGTGTCAGTAGATACAGGACGTGGTGTAGGTAGAGACAACATGTGGTGGTGTCAGTAGATACAGGACGTGGTGTAGGTAGAGACAACATGTGGTGGTGTCAGTAGATACAGGACGTGGTGTAGGTAGAGACAACAACATGTGGTGGTGTCAGTAGATACAGGACGTGGTGTAGGTAGAGACAACAACATGTGGTGGTGTCAGATACAGGACGTGGTGTAGGTAGAGACATAACAACATGTGGTGGTGTCAGTAGATACAGGAGGTGGTGTAGGTAGAGACAACATGTGGTGGTGTCAGTAGATACAGGACGTGGTGTAGGTAGAGACATAACAACATGTGGTGGTGTCAGTAGATACAGGACGTGGTGTAGGTAGAGACAACAACATGTGGTGGTGTCAGTAGATACAGGACGTGGTGTAGGTAGAGACAACATGTGGTTGATGTGTTGGACTCAGTCTCTCAGATGGTCTACAGAGCCTGTCTCCATTCCTGAGGTCTGGAACCTTTAGCGTACCTGTGTAATATTGACATAAACTCAGAAACACTTTTTCTGATAACATGATCCTGTTATATATTTTTTTCCTGAACAATGGACAGTTCATTACTTCTATCAAATTTAATATGGAGTTTAAAGTAATGTGTATTTTTATTTATTTTTGCAATAATACACATTGACAATGGGCCTAAATTTAAAAAAATACATACAGTCTATTGATAATGTACTGTATTTTCCTCCCTCAATATTAGGAAGGTGTTCTTAATGTTTTGTCCACTCAGTTGAAGTGGGTTGAAAGAAGGCCAGAAGCTGTCATCAAGGCAGGGTGGCTCTGAAGAATCTCAAATATTAAATATATTTTTATGTGTTTAAACACTTTTTTGGTTACTACATGATTCCATATATGTTATTTCATAGTTTTGACGTCTTCACTATTATTCTACAATGTAGAAAATAGTAAAAATAAAGAAAAACCCTGGAAATAGTAGGTGTGTCCAAGCTTTCGACTGGTACTATAAGTCATTTTATCCAAGTTAGCGTGACATTTCTTTTAGGCTGTGCACAGGAACATTTTAGTATCACGCCATAACATATCTATGTTACATTGAGGTGGGTGAATGGATTATGAATGATAGTCATCAATCAGTCACACCCTGATCTGTTTCACCTGTCCTTCTGCTTGTCTCCACCCCCTCCAGGTGTCACTTATTTTCCCCAGTGTATTTATCCCTGTGTTTCCTGTCTCTCTGTACCAGCGTATTTATCCCTGTGTTTCCTGTCTCTCTGTGCCAGTGTATTTATCCCTGTGTTTCCTGTCTCTCTGTACCAGTGTATTTATCCCTGTGTTTCCTGTCTCTCTGTACCAGCGTATTTATCCCTGTGTTTCCTGTCTCTCTGTACCAGTGTATTTATCCCTGTGTTTCCTGTCTCTCTGTACCAGTGTATTTATCCCTGTGTTTCCTGTCTCTCTGCGCCAGTGTATTTATCCCTGTGTTTCCTGTCTCTCTGTACCAGGGTATTTATCCCTGTGTTTCATGTCTCTCTGGGCCAGTGTATTTATCCCTGTGTTTCATGTCTCTCTGTACCAGTGTATTTATCCCCGTGTTTCCTGTCTCTCTGTACCAGGGTATTTATCCCTGTGTTTCATGTCTCTCTGGGCCAGTGTATTTATCCCTGTGTTTCCTGTCTCTCTGTACCAGTGTATTTATCCCCGTGTTTCCTGTCTCTCTGTACCAGGGTATTTATCCCTGTGTTTCCTGTCTCTCTGTACCAGTGTATTTATCCCTGTGTTTCCTGTCTCTCTGTATCAGTGTATTTATCCCTGTGTTTCCTGTCTCTCTGTACCAGTGTATTTATCCCTATGTTTCCTGTCTCTCTGTATCAGTGTAGGTTTTGTACCAAGGTTTTCCAGCACAACAGCTTTGACCTACTACAGAAGCTACGTTGTTCTCTTGTACTTCAGACTATGTAGGCAGGTTACTTAGAATTCAAACCTTTTCAAACAGCATAATTCCTACTCCCACAGTAATGTGATTTGTACCCCATACAAGGTAATGCATTGCATTATTCCCACCCCACACTTAGACATTACCCCATTCCACTCTTTTCAAGCTTAGTTTTTATACAACACCATGCTGTCTTGATTGGGTGAGCTGTTTTCAACTAACGTGGTGGCTGCCTGTATCTCGTTAAACCTTTATTTTAGCAATAAATATATTTCATGACATACTTTTTGTTCAGTAGATACAGGACGTGGTGTAGGTAGAGACAACATGTGGTGGTTTCAGTAGATACAGGACGTGGTGTAGGTAGAGACAACAACATGTGGTGGTGTCAGTAGATACAGGACGTGGTGTAGGTAGAGACAACAACATGTGGTGGTGTCAGTAGATACAGGGGGTGGTGTAGGTAGAGACAACAACATGTGGTGGTGTCAGTAGATACAGGAGGTGGTGTAGGTAGAGACATAACAACATGTGGTGGTGTCAGTAGATACAGGACGTGGTGTAGGTAGAGACAACAACATGTGGTGGTGTCAGTAGATACAGGACGTGGTGTAGGTAGAGACAACAACATGTGGTGGTGTCAGTAGATACAGGACGTGGTGTAGGTAGAGACAACAACATGTGGTGGTGTCAGTAGATACAGGACGTGGTGTAGGTAGAGACAACAACATGTGGTGGTGTCAGTAGATACAGGACGTGGTGTAGGTAGAGACAACATGTGGTGGTGTCAGTAGATATAGGACGTGGTGTAGGTAGAGACATAACAACATGTGGTGGTGTCAGTAGATACAGAACGTGGTGTAGGTAGAGACAACAACATGTGGTGGTGTCAGTAGATACAGGACGTGGTGTAGGTAGAGACAACAACATGTGGTGGTGTCAGTAGATACAGGACGTGGTGTAGGTAGAGACAACAACATGTGGTGGTGTCAGTAGATACAGGACGTGGTGTAGGTAGAGACATAACAACATGTGGTGGTGTCAGTAGATACAGGAGGTGGTGTAGGTAGAGACAACATGTGGTGGTGTCAGTAGATACAGGACGTGGTGTAGGTAGAGACAACAACATGTGGTGGTGTCAGTAGATACAGGAGGTGGTGTAGGTAGAGACAACAACATGTGGTGGTGGCAGTAGATACAGGACGTGGTGTAGGTAGAGACAACAACATGTGGTGGTGTCAGTAGATACAGGACGTGGTGTAGGTAGAGACAACATGTGGTGGTGTCAGTAGATACAGGACGTGGTGTCGGTAGAGACAACAACATGTGGTGGTGTCAGTAGATACAGGACGTGGTGTAGGTAGAGACATAACAACATGTGGTGGTGTCAGTAGATACAGGACGTGGTGTAGGTAGAGACAACAACATGTGGTGGTGTCAGTAGATACAGGACGTGGTGTCGGTAGAGACAACAACATGTGGTGGTGTCAGTAGATACAGGACGTGGTGTCGGTAGAGACAACAACATGTGGTGGTGTCAGTAGATACAGGACGTGGTGTAGGTAGAGACAACATGTGGTGGTGTCAGTAGATACAGGACGTGGTGTAGGTAGAGACAACATGTGGTGGTGTCAGTAGATACAGGACGTGGTGTAGGTAGAGACAACAACATGTGGTGGTGTCAGTAGATACAGGACGTGGTGTCGGTAGAGACAACAACATGTGGTGGTGTCAGTAGATACAGGACGTGGTGTAGGTAGAGACAACAACATGTGGTGGTGTCAGTAGATACAGGACGTGGTGTAGGTAGAGACAACAACATGTGGTGGTGTCAGTAGATACAGGACGTGGTGTAGGTAGAGACATAACAACATGTGGTGGTGTCAGTAGATACAGGACGTGGTGTAGGTAGAGACAACAACATGTGGTGGTGTCAGTAGATACAGGACGTTGTGTAGGTAGAGACAACATGTGGTGGTGTCAGTAGATACAGGACGTGGTGTAGGTAGAGACATAACAACATGTGGTGGTGTCAGTAGATACAGGACGTGGTGTAGGTAGAGACAACAACATGTGGTGGTGTCAGTAGATACAGGACGTGGTGTAGGTAGAGACAACAACATGTGGTGGTGTCAGTAGATACAGGAGGTGGTGTAGGTAGAGACAACAACATGTGGTGGTGTCAGTAGATACAGGACGTGGTGTAGGTAGAGACAACATGTGGTGGTGTCAGTAGATACAGGACGTGGTGTAGGTAGAGACAACAACATGTGGTGATGTCAGTAGATACAGGACGTGGTGTAGGTAGAGACAACAACATGTGGTGGTGTCAGTAGATACAGGACGTGGTGTAGGTAGAGACATAACAACATGTGGTGGTGTCAGTAGATACAGGACGTGGTGTCGGTAGAGACAACAACATGTGGTGGTGTCAGTAGATACAGGACGTGGTGTAGGTAGAGACATAACAACATGTGGTGGTGTCAGTAGATATAGGACGTGGTGTAGGTTGAGACAACAACATGTGGTGGTGTCAGTAGATACAGGACGTGGTGTAGGTAGAGACAACAACATGTGGTGGTGTCAGTAGATACAGGACGTGGTGTAGGTAGAGAAATAACAACATGTGGTGGTGTCAGTAGATACAGGACGTGGTGTAGGTAGAGACAACAACATGTGGTGGTGTCAGTAGATACAGGAGGTGGTGTAGGTAGAGACAACAACATGTGGTGGTGTCAGTAGATACAGGACGTGGTGTAGGTAGAGACAACATGTGGTGGTGTCAGTAGATACAGGACGTGGTGTAGGTAGAGACAACAACATGTGGTGGTGTCAGTAGATACAGGACGTGGTGTAGGTAGAGACATAACAACATGTGGTGGTGTCAGTAGATACAGGACGTGGTGTAGGTAGAGACATAACAACGTGGTGGTGTCAGTAGATACAGGACGTGGTGTAGGTAGAGACATAACAACATGTGGTGGTGTCAGTAGATACAGGACGTGGTGTAGGTAGAGACAACAACATGTGGTGGTGTCAGTAGATACAGGACGTGGTGTAGGTAGAGACAACAACATGTGGTGGTGTCAGTAGATACAGGACGTGGTGTAGGTAGAGACAACAACATGTGGTGGTGTCAGTAGATACAGGACGTGGTGTAGGTAGAGACAACAACATGTGGTGGTGTCAGTAGATACAGGACGTGGTGTAGGTAGAGACAACAACATGTGGTGGTGTCAGTAGATACAGGACGTGGTGTAGGTAGAGACAACAACATGTGGTGGTGTCAGTAGATACAGGACGTGGTGTAGGTAGAGACAACAACATGTGGTGGTGTCAGTAGATACAGGACGTGGTGTAGGTAGAGACAACATGTGGTGGTGTCAGTAGATACAGGACGTGGTGTAGGTAGAGACAACAACATGTGGTGGTGTCAGTAGATACAGGACGTGGTGTAGGTAGAGACAACATGTGGTGGTGTCAGTAGATACAGGAGGTGGTGTAGGTAGAGACAACAACATGTGGTGGTGTCAGTAGATATAGGACGTGGTGTAGGTAGAGACAACAACATGTGGTGGTGTCAGTAGATACAGGACGTGGTGTAGGTAGAGACAACAACATGTGGTGGTGTCAGTAGATACATGACGTGGTGTAGGTAGAGACAACAACATGTGGTGGTGTCAGTAGATACATGACGTGGTGTAGGTAGAGACAACAACATGTGGTGGTGTCAGTAGATACAGGACGTGGTGTAGGTAGAGACAACAACATGTGGTGGTGTCAGTAGATACAGGACGTTGTGTAGGTAGAGACATAACAACATGTGGTGGTGTCAGTAGATACAGGACGTTGTGTAGGTAGAGAAATAACAACATGTGGTGGTGTCAGTAGATACAGGACGTGGTGTAGGTAGAGACAACATGTGGTGGTGTCAGTAGATACAGGACGTGGTGTAGGTAGAGACAACATGTGGTGGTGTCAGTAGATACAGGACGTGGTGTAGGTAGAGACAACAACATGTGGTGGTGTCAGTAGATACAGGACGTGGTGTAGGTAGAGACAACAACATGTGGTGGTGTCAGATACAGGACGTGGTGTAGGTAGAGACATAACAACATGTGGTGGTGTCAGTAGATACAGGAGGTGGTGTAGGTAGAGACAACATGTGGTGGTGTCAGTAGATACAGGACGTGGTGTAGGTAGAGACATAACAACATGTGGTGGTGTCAGTAGATACAGGACGTGGTGTAGGTAGAGACAACAACATGTGGTGGTGTCAGTAGATACAGGACGTGGTGTAGGTAGAGACAACATGTGGTTGATGTGTTGGACTCAGTCTCTCAGATGGTCTACAGAGCCTGTCTCCATTCCTGAGGTCTGGAACCTTTAGCGTACCTGTGTAATATTGACATAAACTCAGAAACACTTTTTCTGATAACATGATCCTGTTATATATTTTTTTTCCTGAACAATGGACAGTTCATTACTTCTATCAAATTTAATATGGAGTTTAAAGTAATGTGTATTTTTATTTATTTTTGCAATAATACACATTGACAATGGGCCTAAATTTAAAAAAATACATACAGTCTATTGATAATGTACTGTATTTTCCTCCCTCAATATTAGGAAGGTGTTCTTAATGTTTTGTCCACTCAGTTGAAGTGGGTTGAAAGAAGGCCAGAAGCTGTCATCAAGGCAGGGTGGCTCTGAAGAATCTCAAATATTAAATATATTTTTATGTGTTTAAACACTTTTTTGGTTACTACATGATTCCATATATGTTATTTCATAGTTTTGACGTCTTCACTATTATTCTACAATGTAGAAAATAGTAAAAATAAAGAAAACCCTGGAAATAGTAGGTGTGTCCAAGCTTTCGACTGGTACTATAAGTCATTTTATCCAAGTTAGCGTGACATTTCTTTTAGGCTGTGCACAGGAACATTTTAGTATCACGCCATAACATATCTATGTTACATTGAGGTGGGTGAATGGATTATGAATGATAGTCATCAATCAGTCACACCCTGATCTGTTTCACCTGTCCTTCTGCTTGTCTCCACCCCCTCCAGGTGTCACTTATTTTCCCCAGTGTATTTATCCCTGTGTTTCCTGTCTCTCTGTACCAGCGTATTTATCCCTGTGTTTCCTGTCTCTCTGTGCCAGTGTATTTATCCCTGTGTTTCCTGTCTCTCTGTACCAGTGTATTTATCCCTGTGTTTCCTGTCTCTCTGTACCAGCGTATTTATCCCTGTGTTTCCTGTCTCTCTGTACCAGTGTATTTATCCCTGTGTTTCCTGTCTCTCTGTACCAGTGTATTTATCCCTGTGTTTCCTGTCTCTCTGCGCCAGTGTATTTATCCCTGTGTTTCCTGTCTCTCTGTACCAGGGTATTTATCCCTGTGTTTCATGTCTCTCTGGGCCAGTGTATTTATCCCTGTGTTTCATGTCTCTCTGTACCAGTGTATTTATCCCCGTGTTTCCTGTCTCTCTGTACCAGGGTATTTATCCCTGTGTTTCATGTCTCTCTGGGCCAGTGTATTTATCCCTGTGTTTCCTGTCTCTCTGTACCAGTGTATTTATCCCCGTGTTTCCTGTCTCTCTGTACCAGGGTATTTATCCCTGTGTTTCCTGTCTCTCTGTACCAGTGTATTTATCCCTGTGTTTCCTGTCTCTCTGTATCAGTGTATTTATCCCAGTGTTTCCTGTCTCTCTGTACCAGTGTATTTATCCCTATGTTTCCTGTCTCTCTGTATCAGTGTAGGTTTTGTACCAAGGTTTTCCAGCACAACAGCTTTGACCTACTACAGAAGCTACGTTGTTCTCTTGTACTTCAGACTATGTAGGCAGGTTACTTAGAATTCAAACCTTTTCAAACAGCATAATTCCTACTCCCACAGTAATGTGATTTGTACCCCATACAAGGTAATGCATTGCATTATTCCCACCCCACACTTAGACATTACCCCATTCCACTCTTTTCAAGCTTAGTTTTTATACAACACCATGCTGTCTTGATTGGGTGAGCTGTTTTCAACTAACGTGGTGGCTGCCTGTATCTCGTTAAACCTTTATTTTAGCAATAAATATATTTCATGACATACTTTTTGTTCAGTAGATACAGGACGTGGTGTAGGTAGAGACAACATGTGGTGGTTTCAGTAGATACAGGACGTGGTGTAGGTAGAGACAACAACATGTGGTGGTGTCAGTAGATACAGGACGTGGTGTAGGTAGAGACAACAACATGTGGTGGTGTCAGTAGATACAGGAGGTGGTGTAGGTAGAGACAACAACATGTGGTGGTGTCAGTAGATACAGGAGGTGGTGTAGGTAGAGACATAACAACATGTGGTGGTGTCAGTAGATACAGGACGTGGTGTAGGTAGAGACAACAACATGTGGTGGTGTCAGTAGATACAGGACGTGGTGTAGGTAGAGACAACAACATGTGGTGGTGTCAGTAGATACAGGACGTGGTGTAGGTAGAGACAACAACATGTGGTGGTGTCAGTAGATACAGGACGTGGTGTAGGTAGAGACAACAACATGTGGTGGTGTCAGTAGATACAGGACGTGGTGTAGGTAGAGACAACATGTGGTGGTGTCAGTAGATACAGGACGTGGTGTAGGTAGAGACATAACAACATGTGGTGGTGTCAGTAGATACAGAACGTGGTGTAGGTAGAGACAACAACATGTGGTGGTGTCAGTAGATACAGGACGTGGTGTAGGTAGAGACAACAACATGTGGTGGTGTCAGTAGATACAGGACGTGGTGTAGGTAGAGACAACAACATGTGGTGGTGTCAGTAGATACAGGAGGTGGTGTAGGTAGAGACATAACAACATGTGGTGGTGGCAGTAGATACAGGACGTGGTGTAGGTAGAGACAACAACATGTGGTGGTGTCAGTAGATACAGGACGTGGTGTAGGTAGAGACAACATGTGGTGGTGTCAGTAGATACAGGACGTGGTGTCGGTAGAGACAACAACATGTGGTGGTGTCAGTAGATACAGGACGTGGTGTAGGTAGAGACATAACAACATGTGGTGGTGTCAGTAGATACAGGACGTGGTGTAGGTAGAGACAACAACATGTGGTGGTGTCAGTAGATACAGGACGTGGTGTCGGTAGAGACAACAACATGTGGTGGTGTCAGTAGATACAGGACGTGGTGTCGGTAGAGACAACAACATGTGGTGGTGTCAGTAGATACAGGACGTGGTGTAGGTAGAGACAACATGTGGTGGTGTCAGTAGATACAGGACGTGGTGTAGGTAGAGACAACATGTGGTGGTGTCAGTAGATACAGGACGTGGTGTAGGTAGAGACAACAACATGTGGTGGTGTCAGTAGATACAGGACGTGGTGTCGGTAGAGACAACAACATGTGGTGGTGTCAGTAGATACAGGACGTGGTGTAGGTAGAGACAACAACATGTGGTGGTGTCAGTAGATACAGGACGTGGTGTAGGTAGAGACATAACAACATGTGGTGGTGTCAGTAGATACAGGACGTGGTGTAGGTAGAGACAACATGTGGTGGTGTCAGTAGATACAGGACGTGGTGTAGGTAGAGACAACAACATGTGTTGGTGTCAGTAGATACAGGACGTGGTGTAGGTAGAGACAACAACATGTGGTGGTGTCAGTAGATACAGGAGGTGGTGTAGGTAGAGACAACAACATGTGGTGGTGTCAGTAGATACAGGACGTGGTGTAGGTAGAGACAACATGTGGTGGTGTCAGTAGATACAGGACGTGGTGTAGGTAGAGACAACAACATGTGGTGGTGTCAGTAGATACAGGAGGTGGTGTAGGTAGAGACAACAACATGTGGTGGTGTCAGTAGATACAGGACGTGGTGTAGGTAGAGACATAACAACATGTGGTGGTGTCAGTAGATACAGGAGGTGGTGTAGGTAGAGACAACATGTGGTGGTGTCAGTAGATACACGACGTGGTGTAGGTAGAGACAACAACATGTGGTGGTGTCAGTAGATACATGACGTGGTGTTGGTTGAGACAACAACATGTGGTGGTGTCAGTAGATACAGGACGTGGTGTCGGTAGAGACAACAACATGTGGTGGTGTCAGTGAATATAGGACGTGGTGTAGGTTGAGACAACAACATGTGGTGGTGTCAGTAGATACAGGACGTGGTGTAGGTAGAGACAACAACATGTGGTGGTGTCAGTAGATATAGGACGTGGTGTAGGTTGAGACAACAACATGTGGTGGTGTCAGTAGATACAGGACGTGGTGTAGGTAGAGACATAACAACATGTGGTGGTGTCAGTAGATACAGGACGTGGTGTAGGTAGAGACATAACAACATGTGGTGGTGTCAGTAGATACAGGACGTGGTGTAGGTAGAGACATAACAACATGTGGTGGTGTCAGTAGATACAGGACGTGGTGTAGGTAGAGACAACATGTGGTGGTGTCAGTAGATACAGGACGTGGTGTAGGTAGAGACATAACATGTGGTGGTGTCAGTAGATACAGGACGTGGTGTAGGTAGAGACAACAACATGTGGTGGTGTCAGTAGATACAGGACGTGGTGTAGGTAGAGACAACAACATGTGGTGGTGTCAGTAGATACAGGACGTGGTGTAGGTAGAGACAACATGTGGTGGTGTCAGTAGATACAGGACGTGGTGTAGGTAGAGACAACAACATGTGGTGGTGTCAGTAGATACAGGACGTGGTGTAGGTAGAGACAACAACATGTGGTGGTGTCAGTAGATACAGGACGTGGTGTAGGTAGAGACATAACAACATGTGGTGGTGTCAGTAGATACAGGACGTGGTGTAGGTAGAGACAACAACATGTGGTGGTGTCAGTAGATACAGGACGTGGTGTAGGTAGAGACAACAACATGTGGTGGTGTCAGTAGATACAGGACGTGGTGTAGGTAGAGACAACAACATGTGGTGGTGTCAGTAGATACAGGACGTGGTGTAGGTAGAGACAACAACATGTGGTGGTGTCAGTAGATACAGGACGTGGTGTAGGTAGAGACAACAACATGTGGTGGTGTCAGTAGATACAGGACGTTGTGTAGGTAGAGACAACAACATGTGGTGGTGTCAGTAGATACAGGACGTGGTGTAGGTAGAGACAACAACATGTGGTGGTGTCAGTAGATACAGGAGGTGGTGTAGGTAGAGACATAACAACATGTGGTGGTGTCAGTAGATACAGGACGTGGTGTAGGTAGAGACAACATGTGGTTGATGTGTTGGACTCAGTCTCTCAGATGGTCTACAGAGCCTGTCTCCATTCCTGAGGTCTGGAACCTTTAGCGTACCTGTGTAATATTGACATAAACTCAGAAACACTTTTTCTGATAACATGATCCTGTTATATTATTTTTTTTCCTGAACAATGGACAGTTCATTACTTCTATCAAATTTAATATGGAGCTTAAAGTAATGTGTATTTTTATTTATTTTTGCAATAATACACATTGACAATGGGCCTAAATTTAAAAAAATACATACAGTCTATTGATAATGTACTGTATTTTCCTCCCTCAATATTAGGAAGGTGTTCTTAATGTTTTGTCCACTCAGTTGAAGTGGGTTGAAAGAAGGCCAGAAGCTGTCATCAAGGCAGGGTGGCTCTGAAGAATCTCAAATATTAAATATATTTTTATGTGTTTAAACACTTTTTTGGTTACTACATGATTCCATATATGTTATTTCATAGTTTTGACGTCTTCACTATTATTCTACAATGTAGAAAATAGTAAAAATAAAGAAAAACCCTGGAAATAGTAGGTGTGTCCAAGCTTTCGACTGGTACTATAAGTCATTTTATCCAAGTTAGCGTGACATTTCTTTTAGACTGTGCACAGGAACATTTTAGTATCACGCCATAACATATCTATGTTACATTGAGGTGGGTGAATGGATTATGAATGACAGTCATCAATCAGTCACACCCTGATCTGTTTCACCTGTCCTTCTGCTTGTCTCAACCCCCTCCAGGTGTCACTTATTTTCCCCAGTGTATTTATCCCTGTGTTTCCTGTCTCTCTGTACCAGTGTATTTATCCCTGTGTTTCCTGTCTCTCTGTGCCAGTGTATTTATCCCTGTGTTTCCTGTCTCTCTGTACCAGTGTATTTATCCCTGTGTTTCCTGTCTCTCTGTGCCAGTGTATTTATCCCTGTGTTTCCTGTCTCTCTGTACCAGTGTATTTATCCCTGTGTTTCCTGTCTCTCTGTTCCAGTGTATTTATCCCTGTGTTTCCTGTCTCTCTGTACCAGTGTATTTATCCCTGTGTTTCCTGTCTCTCTGTACCAGTGTATTTATCCCTGTGTTTCCTGTCTCTCTGTGCCAATGTATTTATCCCTGTGTTTCCTGTCTCTCTGTACCAGTGTATTTATCCCTGTGTTTCCTGTCTCTCTGTACCAGTGTATTTATCCCTGTGTTTCCTGTCTCTCTGTACCAGTGTATTTATCCCTGTGTTTCCTGTCTCTCTGTACCAGTGTATTTATCCCTGTGTTTCCTGTCTCTCTGTACCAGTGTATTTATCCCTGTGTTTCCTGTCTCTCTGTGCCAGTGTATTTATCCCTGTGTTTCCTGTCTCTGTGCCAGTGTATTTATCCCTGTGTTTCCTGTCTCTCTGTACCAGTGTATTTATCCCTGTGTTTCCTGTCTCTCTGTATCAGTGTATTTATCCCTGTGTTTCCTGTCTCTCTGTGCCAGTGTATTTATCCCTGTGTTTCCTGTCTCTCTGTACCAGTGTATTTATCCCTGTGTTTCCTGTCTCTCTGTATCAGTGTTTTTATCCCTGTGTTTCCTGTCTCTCTGTATCAGTGTATTTATCCCTGTGTTTCCTGTCTCTCTGTACCAGTGTATTTATCCCTGTGTTTCCTGTCTCTCTGTGCCAGAACTTTGCGATTCGGCTGAAAATATGTTAGCATTGTCATAAATGCTACAAAAGGGTAGCAAATCATTGGTTTAAAATCGGGCAGAAATGTGTACGTGAGAGCGGTAAATTGTGAATTTGATAAACTCTTGCACCTACAAACTTATTCAGTCCAAATGGATGTAAGTCTAAGTTTTTTTGTGGACGCTGTAGCCTTGTTTTAATCTGACGTCTAGAATTTGAGCTCGGTCTGGGAAGAAACCACATCGGACTGCCATAGTGCTAATGACTCTGTCAAAAATCCAGGTTCTCAATAAAGGCCGGACGGATCATGACAAGATGCGTGTTGTGTACCTCCAAGTTGGGGCGGCAGGTAGCCTAGTGGTTAGAGCATTTGGCCAGTAACCGAAAGGTTGTTAGATCAAATCCCTGAGCTGATAAGGTAAAACTCTGTAAGGAAGTTTTCAAGTTGACAGAATGATTATATTTTTTTTAATTGGCCAAATAAAAATTCTACATTCCAAGGTACAGCTGATTTATTGTTTTAAAAATAACTTTATTGTTCAAAACAACATATTTTAATTTATGTTGTCCAGACAATACTCCTACGGATGGATTCTATTAACAGGCCAGTCCCATAGCTAAATGAAGTCAGCTCACTAACTTACTGAGAGGTCAAGGATGTGCCTAATGATTGGGCAACTGTACCTACCCACGTCACAGTTGGAGATAAGAAGTGAAAGGGTTAACTGGTAAACATTTACACACATAGAGGCCCAGACAGCCCCAGCACCTGGTTGGCATGGTGACAAGGGGTGTGTGGTGGGGAGTCGTTTACCGCTACTGAGGAAATGCGTCCCAAATATCTCGAATGTCACGGCCACTATGATGTAACATCTCTGATGCACAAACATCAGACTGAGGGAGTGGGGTGCCATTTTGGGATGTCATCCACCTCTGGCCTGCTCGCCTCCCTACCATTGAGGAAGTACAGTTCCCGCTCAGCCCAGTCAAAACTGTTCGCTGCTCTGGCCCCCCAATGGTGGAACAAACTCCCTCACGACGCCAGGACAGCGGAGTCAATCACCACCTTCCGGAGACACCTGAAACCCCACCTCTTCAAGGAATAACTAGGATAGGATAAGTAATCCTTCTCACCACCCCCCCTTAATGATTTAGATGCACTATTGTAAAGTGGCTGTTCCACTGGATGTCAGAAGGTGAATTCACCAATTTGTAAGTCGCTCTGGATAAGAGCGTCTGCTAAATGACTTAAATGTAAATGTAATCAGTATCCCACATCAGACAGAGGGAATGGGGTGCCATTTTGGGATGTACTCAGTGTCCCACATCAGACAGAGGGAGTGGGGTGCCATTTTGGGATGTAATCAGTGTCCCACATCAGACAGAGGGAATGGGGTGCCATTTTGGGATGTACTCAGTGTCCCACATCAGACAGAGGGAGTGGGGTGCCATTTTGGGATGTAATCAGTGTCCCACATCAGACAGAGGGAGTGGGGTGCCATTTTGGGATGTAATCAGTGTCCCACATCAGACAGAGGGAGTGGGGTGCCATTTTGGGATGTACTCAGTGTCCCACATCAGACTGTGGGAATGGGGTGCCATTTTGGGATGTAATCAGTGTCCATCAGGAAAGGAGTGATGGAGAGGTGACGTCCACATCCCAAAATGGCACCCCACTCCCTCAGTCTGATGTTTGTGCATCAGAGATGTTACATCATAGTGGCTGTGACATTCGAGATACTGTGTGTGTGTGTGTGTGTGTGTGTGTGTGTGTGTGTGTGTGTGTGTGTGTGTGTGTTGTCCCTTGAACTCAGACAAACTGTTGGTCATGCCTCTACATTAAGTCCAAGGAGAAAAACCCAGGGAAAGAGTTTGGTTGGACAAGCATCATTAATACCATCTAAATGCTAAAACCATATCTCCTTCACTTCCCTATAGGTCCCCCAGCTAACAATTCTAGGAAGTGCGAACGTTTTTGTAATGTTACCCGTAATGTTCCCCTAATATTGCAGTGTCCAGTTTGCCATTAGTTAGGATAACATTCTATCTGTTTTTAGCTAAACCCTTCTGAGAACCTTTCCAGCATGTTTTGGTGTTAAAGTTAGGAGAACATCCCCTTCATGTCAAGAAGAATGTGTCTAGAACGTGGTTACAATGTCCTCACAATTTGCAACAATAATGTTCTAGAAGCCTTTTTTGGGACATTGCAACAACGAAAAACCTGTTTCTGTTTGGTGGGACGTTGATGAAATATTCTCCGAAGCCACAGAAAAATGGACAAATTAATGTTCTTGCAACGTTCCCATGAAACGTGTTTAGAACGTAAATATCTTAGGTTCTGAAAACGTGGTAACCATGTTCTGGGTAAATGTCTATTTGACATTAAGGGAATCGTCTCTTGGAAACATTCCTTGCACATCACAGAATCATTCCTATGAAAATGTTAGGTTATGACCAAATGACACTTTTAAGGGAACGTCCTATAAAGTTGCGAGAACGTTTGTTGTTAGCTGGGCTATTCAGAGTCTGTTTTAGTGTGTAGTGTCACCAACCCTTTAACACTTTAGTCCTAAATGGTATGATATTCATTATTTAGTGCACTGGGTTATATAGGGAATAGTGAGAGTAACTAGGTTATATAGGGAATAGTGAGAGTAACTTGGTTATATAGGGACTAGTGAGATTGACTAGGTTATATAGGGAATAGTGAAAGTGACTAGGTTATATAGGGAATAGTGAAAGTAACTAGGTTATATAGGGACTAGTGAGATTGACTAGGTTATATAGGGAATAGTGAAAGTGACTAGGTTATATAGAGAATAGTGAAAGTAACTAGGTTATATATGGAATAGTGAGAGTATCTGGGTTATATATGGAATAGTGAGAGTATCTAGGTTATATAGGGAGAGTGACTAGGTTATATAGGGAATAGTGAGATTCACTAGGTTATATAGGGACTAGTGAGAGTAAGTAGGTTCAATAGGGAGAGTAACTAGGTTATATAGGGAACTGAACCTATGTTCATTTTTTCAATCAGCCACGGGGGTATATACTCCTATAAACCAATGAGGAGAGAGAACGTGGGTATATACTCCTATAAACCAATGAGGAGAGAGAACGTGGGTATATACTCCTATAAACCAATGAGGAGAGAGAACGTGGGTATATACTCCTATAAACCAATGAGGAGAGAGAACGTGGGTATATACTCCTATAAACCAATGAGGAGAGAGAACGTGGGTATATACTCCTATAAACCAATGAGGAGAGAGAACGTGGGTATATACTCCTATAAACCAATGAGGAGAGAGAACGTGGGTATATACTCCTATAAACCAATGAGGAGATGGGACGTGGGTATATACTCCTATAAACCAATGAAGAGAGAGAACGTGGGTATATACTCCTATAAACCAATGAGGAGATGGGACGTGGGTATATACTCCTATAAACCAATGAGGAGAGAGAACGTAGGTATATACTCCTATAAACCAATGAGGAGATGGGAGGAGGGTATATACTCCTATAAACCAATGAGGAGAGAGAACGTGGGTATATACTCCTATAAACCAATGAGGAGATGGGACGTGGGTATATACTCCTATAAACCAATGAGGAGATGGGACGAGGGTATATACTCCTATAAACCAATGAGGAGATGGGAGGAGGGTATATACTCCTATAAACCAATGAGGAGATGGGAGGAGGGTATATACTCCTATAAACCAATGAGGAGATGGGAGGAGGGTATATACTCCTATAAACCAATGGGGAGATTGCAGCATGACGAGCGTCACAAAAAGAACCAATTTCTACTTTAGCGCCAAGGCCACGCTGACGCCCGCAACGACTGAATAACATATAATATATATAATAATATATACATAATACATAATATATGTATACTATCGTTGAAAAGTTTGTGGTCATTTAGAAATGTCTTTTTTTTTTAAGTAAAATTTTTTTTTTGTCCATTAAAATAACATCAAATTGATCAGAAATACAGTCTAGACATTGTTAGTGTTGTAAATGACTATTGTAGCTGGAAACGGCTGAATTTTAATGGAATATCTACATAGGTGTACAGAGGCCCATTATCAGCAACCATCACTCCTGTATTCCAACGGCACGTTGTGTTAGCTAATCCAAGTTTATCATTTTAAAAGACAAATTGATCATCAGAAAACCCTTTTGCTATTATGTTAGCACAGCTGAAAACTGTTGTTCTGATTAAAGCAGCAATAAAACTGGCCTTCTTTAGACTAGTTGAGTATCTGGAGCATCAGCATTTTGTGGGTTCGATTAATGGCTCAAAATGGTCAGAAACAAAGAACTTTCTTCTTAAATTCGTAAGTCTATTCTTGTTCTGAGAAATGAAGGCTATACCATGCGAGAAATTGCCAAGAAACTGAAGATCTTGTACAATGCTGTATACTACTCCCTTCACAGAACAGCGCAAACTGGCTCTAACCAGAATAGAAAGATGAGTGGGAGGCCCCGTGCACAACTGAGCAAGAGGACAAGTACATTAGAGTGTCTAGTTTGAGAAACAGATGCCTCACAAGTCCTCAACTGGCAGCTTCATTAATTAATAGCACCCGCAAAAGACCAGTCTCTGTAACGCAGGAGATGAGAGGCAGGTACAGGAAGTGAACCATTTACGGACATGGAACAGGAACAGCATCTGGACATAAACACAACAAAAACTACAGGGAACAACACAGAGGAGCAGACATATATGACTGGGGCAGTCAACAAAGTGAGGGAGTCCAGGTGAGCTGCGCTTAATGAAGGTAACAGGTGCGTATAATGACGGGTAGCCTAGCGCCCTCGAGTGCAGGGGAGGGGGAGGGGGAGCAGGAGCGGGCGTGACAGTCTCAACGTCAACAGTGAAGAGATGACTCCGGGATTCTGGCCTTCTAGGCAGAGTTCCTCTGTCCAGTCTCAACGTCAACAGTGAAGAGATGACTCCGGGATGCTGGCCTTCTAGGCAGAGTTCCTCTGTCCAGTCTCAACGTCAACAGTGAAGAGATGACTCCGGGATTCTGGCCTTCTAGGCAGAGTTCCTCTGTCCAGTCTCAACGTCAACAGTGAAGAGATGACTCCGGGATTCTGGCCTTCTAGGCAGAGTTCCTCTGTCCAGTCTCAACGTCAACAGTGAAGAGATGACTCCGGGATGCTGGCCTTCTAGGCAGAGTTCCTCTGTCCAGTCTCAACGTCAACAGTAAAGAGGAGACTCCGGGATGCTGGCCTTCTAGGTAGAGTTCCTCTGTCCAGTCTCAACGTCAACAGTGAAGAGGAGACTCTGGGATGCTGGCCTTCTAGGCAGAGTTCCTCTGTCCAGTCTCAACGTCAACAGTGAAGAGGAGACTCCGGGATTCTGGCCTTCTAGGTAGAGTTCCTCTGTCCAGTCTCAACGTCAACAGTGAAGAGGTGACTCCGGGATTCTGGCCTTCTAGGCAGAGTTCCTCTGTCCAGTCTCAACGTCAACAGTGAAGAGGTGACTCCGGGATTCTGGCCTTCTAGGTAGAGTTCCTCTGTCCAGTCTCAACGTCAACAGTGAAGAGGTGACTCCGGGATTCTGGCCTTCTAGGCAGAGTTCCTCTGTCCAGTCTCAACGTCAACAGTGAAGAGGTGACTCCGGGATTCTGGCCTTCTAGGCAGAGTTCCTCTGTCCAGTCTCAACGTCAACAGTGAAGAGGTGACTCCGGGATTCTGGCCTTCTAGGTAGAGTTCCTCTGTCCAGTCTCAACGTCAACAGTGAAGAGGTGACTCCGGGATTCTGGCCTTCTAGGCAGAGTTCCTCTGTCCAGTCTCAACGTCAACAGTGAAGAGGAGACTCCGGGATGCTGGCCTTCTAGGTAGAGTTCCTCTGTCCAGTCTCAACGTCAACAGTGAAGAGATGACTCCGGGATTCTGGCCTTCTAGGCAGAGTTCCTCTGTCCAGTCTCAACGTCAACAGTGAAGAGATGACTCCGGGATTCTGGCCTTCTAGGCAGAGTTGCAAAGAAAAAGCCATATCTCAGACTGGCCAATAAAAAGAACAGATTAAGATGAGCAAAATAACACAAGACACTGGACAGAGGAAGATTGGAAAAAAAGTGTTATGGACAGATGGATCTAAGTTTGTTCGGATCACAAAGAAGAACATTTGTGAGACAGAAAAAATGAAAAGATGCTGGAGGAGTGAACCATCTGTCAAGCATGGTGGAGGCAATGTGATGTTCTGGTGGAGGTGGAGGCAATGTGATGGTCTGGGGGGCTTTGGGGATGGTAAAGTGGGAGATTTGTACAGGGTCAAAGGGATCTTGAAGAAGGAAGGCTATCACTCCATTTTGCAACGCCATGCCATACCCTGTAGACGGTGCTTAATTAGAGCCAATTTCCTCCTACAACAGGACAATGACCCATAGCACAGACAAACTATGCAATAACTATTTAGCAAGGAAGCAGTCAGCTGGTGTTCTGTCTATAATGGAGTGGCCAGCACAGTCACCGGATCTCAACCCTATTGAGAGGTTGTGGGAGCAGCTTGACCGTATGGTAAGTAAGACGTGCCCATCAAGCCACTCCAACTGGTGGGAGGTGCTTCAGGAAGCGTGGGTGAAATCTCTTCAGATTACCTCAACAAATTGACAACTAGAATGCCAAAGGTCTGCAAGGCTGTAATTGCTGCAAATGGAACATTCTTTGACAAAAAAGTCACACAATTATTATTTCAATTAAAAATCTTTATTCATAACTTTGTAAGTGTCTTGACTATATTTCCTATTCATTTTGCAACTCATTTCATGGAAGACAAGGACATTTCCAAGTGACCCCAAACTTTTGAACGGTAGTGTATGTGTAAATGTATTTTGCAACGCGATGCAAACGGTCAGCGTGTAACAGTTATTGAGGACAACGTCTTCCTGTCTGCCTTCGTAATAGTTTCCATTGTGTGGCAGGACATTTATATTGATCCTGATGTTGACCGACTGTGCAGCTCGACATGTATATATATCTGCTTGTGCTTGATACTGTGTGTGTGTGTGTGTGTGTGTGTGTGTGTGTGTGTGTGTGTGTGTGTGTGTGTGTGTGTGTGTGTGTGTGTGTGTGTGTGTGTGTGTGTGTGTGTGTGTGTGTGTGAGTCCGTCCGTCCGTCCGTTTGTTCGTGTGTTCCTTTTCCCCTGCATCAATGTATTCCATTGTGTTCAAATGATGCCTGAAAAGTCCCAATGAATGAATAGGGACCAGATGACCCTCTCCTGGTGTGATATGGGTACTACAGCTCCAGAACAACACACGGGACCAGATGACCCTCTCCTGGTGTGATATGGGTACTACAGCTCCAGAACAACACATGGGACCAGATGACCCTCTCCTGGTGTGATATGGGTACTACAGCTCCAGAACAACACACGGGACCAGATGACCCTCTCCTGGTGTGATATGGGTACTACAGCTCCAGAACAACACACGGGACCAGATGACCCTCTCCTGGTGTGATATGGGTACTACAGCTCCAGAACAACACACGGGACCAGATGACCCTCTCCTGGTGTGATATGGGTACTACAGCTCCAGAACAACACACGGGACCAGATGACCCTCTCCTGGTGTGATATGGGTACTACAGCTCCAGAACAACACACGGGACCAGATGACCCTCTCCTGGTGTGATATGGGTACTACAGCTCCAGAACAACACAGGCACCAGATGACCCTCTCCTGGTCTGATATGGGTACTACAGCTCCAGAACAATACACAAGTAGTGCTGAGTCACTAGGGAAGAGACTGTATGGTCCCATACCAGACAACACCCTATTCCCTATTGTAGTGCACTACTTTTTAGTCTACTACAGAGTCCTATTGGTCCTGGTCAAATGTTGACCACTATTCAGGGACTAGGCTGATTAGGACACACTTGTCCCCGTTACAATACTGTCTTTCATCCTCGTAAGGTTGTAGCAATTTAACCCAATAAATTTTCCAGAAAAATCTGGTTGTAGGAATCCGTATTTCTTGCTTATTCCCCCCTGATTCGGGGATTCCTCCAACCAGACGGGCATGAACCCTATCCCGTCATAGAAGGTATCACTGCGATCAACTGTTGCTAAACTTCTAATGACTGATTCAGCGAGACTCAGAGGTCAGTCTTCAACGTGTCTTAATTCGGTGTAACGAGTAACCACCACTCTTTACTGACGTGCTGACGTCATATCAGTACGTCACAACGTCCCCCCTTTACTTGGATAGAAACTTTAAAGTCAACCTGCCAGCATCCCAAACCTGCTCAATGGGTGACATGTCTGGTGAGTACGCAAGACAGAAGAAGAAGAACTGGGACATTTTCAGCTTTCAGGAATTGTGTACAGATCCTTGCACCGTGGGTGAAGCTGGATGTGGAGGTCCTGGACTGGCGTGGTTACACCTGGTCTGAGGATGTGAAGCTGGATGTGGAGGTCCTGGGCTGGCGTGGTTACACCTGGTCTGAGGATGTGAAGCTGGATGTGGAGGTCCTGGGCTGGCGTGGTTACACCTGGTCTGAGGATGTGAAGCTGGACGTGGAGGTCCTGGGCTGGCGTGGTTACACCTGGTCTGAGGATGTGAAGCTGGATGTGGAGGTCCTGAGCTGGCGTGGTTACATGTGGTCTGAGGATGTGAAGCTGGACGTGGAGGTCCTGGGCTGGCGTGGTTACACCTGGTCTGAGGATGTGAAGCTGGATGTGGAGGTCCTGGGCTGGCGTGGTTACACCTGGTCTGAGGATGTGAAGCTGGATGTGGAGGTCCTGGACTGGCGTGGTTACACCTGGTCTGAGGATGTGAAGCTGGATGTGGAGGTCCTGGACTGGCGTGGTTACACGTGGTCTGAGGATGTGAAGCTGGATGTGGAGGTCTTGGGCTGGCGTGGTTACACCTGGTCTGAGGATGTGAAGCTGGATGTGGAGGTCCTGGACTGGCGTGTTTACACCCGGTCTGAGGATGTGAAGCTGGATGTGGAGGTCCTGGGCTGGCGTGGTTACATGTGGTCTGAGGATGTGAAGCTGGACGTGGAGGTCCTGGGCTGGCGTGGTTACACCTGGTCTGAGGATGTGAAGCTGGATGTGGAGGTCCTGGGCTGGCGTGGTTACACCTGGTCTGAGGATGTGAAGCTGGATGTGGAGGTCCTGGGCTGGCGTGGTTACACCTGGTCTGAGGATGTGAAGCTGGATGTGGAGGTCCTGGGCTGGCGTGGTTACACGTGGTCTGAGGATGTGAAGCTGGACGTGGAGGTCCTGGGCTGGCGTGGTTACACCTGGTCTGAGGATGTGAAGCTGGATGTGGAGGTCCTGGTCTGGTGTGGTTACACCTGGTCTGAGGATGTGAAGCTGGATGTGGAGGTCCTGGGCTGGCGTGGGTACACCTGGTCTGAGGATGTGAAGCTGGATGTGGAGGTCCTGGGCTGGCGTGGTTACACGTGGTCTGAGGATGTGAAGCTGGATGTGGAGGTCCTGGGCTGGCGTGGTTACATGTGGTCTGAGGATGTGAAGCTGGACGTGGAGGTCCTGGGCTGGCGTGGTTACACCTGGTCTGAGGATGTGAAGCTGGATGTGGAGGTCCTGGGCTGGCGTGGTTACACCTGGTCTGAGGATGTGAAGCTGGATGTGGAGGTCCTGGGCTGGCGTGGTTACACCCGGTCTGAGGATGTGAAGCTGGATGTGGAGGTCCTGGGCTGGCGTGGTTACATGTGGTCTGAGGATGTGAAGCTGGATGTGGAGGTCCTGGGCTGGCGTGGTTACACCTGGTCTGAGGATGTGAAGCTGGACGTGGAGGTCCTGGGCTGGCGTGGTGACACCTGGTCTGAGGATGTGAAGCTGGATGTGTAGGTCTTGGGCTGGCGTGGTTACACCTGGTCTGAGGATGTGAAGCTGGATGTGGAGGTCCTGGGATGGCGTGGTTACACGTGGTCTGCAGTTGTGAGGATGGTTGGAAGTACTGCCAAATTCTCTAAAACAACGTTATGGCGGTTTATGGTAGAGAAATTAGCATTAAATTCTCTGGCAACAGCTCTGGCGAAAATTCCTGCAGTCAGCATGCCAATTGCACGCTCCCTCAAAACTCGAGACATCTGTGGCATTGTGTTATGTGACAAAACTGCACATTTTTACAGTGACCTTCTATTGTCCACAGCACAAAGTGCACCTGTGTAATGATCATGCTGTTTAATCAGCTTCTTGATATGCCACACCTGTCAGGTGGATGGGTTATCTTGGCAAACGAGAAATGCTCACTAACAGGGATGTGAACAAATGTATGGAACATTTCTGCAATCTTTTATTTCAGCTCATGAAACATGGGACAAACACTTTACATGTTGCGTTTATATTTTTGTTTAGTGTATATATTTTATATTTTATGTACAAGCTGACACATTTTTTCCAGTCTCTGAAAGACTACAACTCGTGGGGCAATGCTTCTTGCTCAGGCCCCGTCCATCCCCCAAGGGGATGTGTGTGTGTGTGTGTGCATGTGTGTATGTGTGTGTGTGTGTGTGTGTGCGTGTGTGTGTGTGTGCATGTCTGTATGTGTGTGTGTGTGTGCGTGCGTGTGTGCGTGTGCTTGTGCGTGTGTGAGCGTACGTGTATGTGTGTGTGTGTGTGTACCTGCATGTGTTGCGTACCTGCGACAGTATGGCTGCTGGTTCAGAAGACCTGGACGGTGGCCTTGAGGGTTTTGATCCTGTAGGTGGCAGCAGGGTGGAGCTCTGGCTCGTTGCTAGACATATGCTATAATTTCAAGTGGCCACTAGAGGTCCTCCTAACTCTACTCAGCTGAATGATGTCACTGACTACCCAGCATCGTGGAGAACCAGGCTTCCCTATATGGGCGTGACCAGCAAGGTTTAGCAAGGTGACACAACTGACTGACATACTAAACCAACCTCTCACACTGCATATGAAAACAACGTTTGATTTTGGGGCGAACTGAACTGTCCCTTTGACTTATGGTACAATCTGATATATTCACTGCTGTTCAAAAGTAGATTTAAGTAAAGATATACAATTGATTCCTGTCTAGAGTCTGGCCAGGGTATTTGTACATCAAACTGCCTCATGTAACTGGAGATTGACTAGTGTCCTGTCCAGGGGGTGTCCTGTACATCAAGCTGCCTCACTACAGAAACAGGAGATAGACTAGTGTCCTGTCCAGGGGGTGTCCTGGTACATCAAGCTGTCTCACTACAGAAACAGGAGATAGACTAGTGTCCTGTCCAGGGGGTGTCCTGGTACATCAAGCTGTCTCACTACAGAAACAGGAGATAGACTAGTGTCCTGTCCAGGGGGTGTCCTGGTACATCAAGCTGCCTCACTACAGAAACAGGAGATAGACTAGTGTCCTGTCCAGGTGGTGTACTATGTTAAGTCCTCATTCTTGAAGAGTATACCTTATAACCCCATGTTAAATCCTCATTCTTGAAGAGTATACCTTATAACCCCATGTTAAGTCCTCATTCCAAACACCGATGTGTTCAGAGTGGATATCTGAAACACAGACTCCTTCACCTCATCCTCCTTGGACAATAGAAACACAGGAGAAAAACACAGAGAAACAAGTCAGGTGCGACTGACATGGTAATTGTATAACCGGGTAACTGAAGGATTTGAATGAAAGCTGTGAATAAAATGAAATAACTGTCAAAAGCGTTCTAATACATTTTAGGCCAGAGCTATCGATACTGAGCTGTCGTCCCTCTGCAAACATTCTCAAAGACCATCTCACGTACTCCAACCCGAAAGCTCACTGCATTATCACCTATGACATTCAAAAAATAAATAAGTAAATCAATAAATAAGAATTTGTTCTTAAATGACTTTTTATTTAAGCTTTATTTAAATTCAGACAACAACATGTGGGGAGAAAAAAAACCAAGGGGTGTGAATAGTTCATAAGGTTTCCTCTTGTCCAGGTAGGAGAGACCAGCATTAGAGGGGTGTGAATAGTTCATAAGGTTTCCTCTTGTCCGGGTAGGAGAGACCAGCATTAGAGGGGTGTGAATAGTTCATAAGGTTTCCTCTTGTCCAGGTAGGAGAGACCAGCATTAGGGGTGTGTGAATAGTTCTGAAGGTTTCCTCTTGTCCAGGTAGGAGAGACCAGCATTAGTGGTGTGAATAGTTCTGAAGGTTTCCTCTTGTCCAGGTAGGAGAGACCAGCATTAGGGGTGTGAATAGTTCTGAAGGTTTTCCTCTTGTCCAGGTAGGAGAGACCAGCATTAGTGGTGTGTGAATAGTTCTGAAGGTTTCCTCTTGTCCAGGTAGGAGAGACCAGCATTAGAGGTGTGAATAGTTCTGAAGGTTTTCCTCTTGTCCGGGTAGGAGAAACCAGCATTAGTGGTGTGAATAGTTCTGAAGGTTTTCCTCTATTCCAGGTAGGAGAGACCAGCATTAGGGGTGTGAATAGTTCTGAAGGTTTCCTCTTGTCCAGGTAGGAGAGACCAGCATTAGTGGTGTGAATAGTTCTGAAGGTTTTCCTCTTGTCCAGGTAGGAGAGACCAGCATTAGGGGTGTGAATATTTCTGAAGGTTTTCCTCTTGTCCAGGTAGGAGAGACCAGCATTAGAGGGGTGAATAGTTCTGAAGGTGTTCCTCTGTCCAGGTAGGAGAGACCAGCATTAGTGGTGTGAATTGTTCTGAAGGTTTCCTCTTGTCCAGGTAGGAGAGACCAGCATTAGGGGTGTGAATAGTTCTGAAGGTTTCCTCTTGTCCAAGTAGGAGAGACCAGCATTAGAGGGGTGTGAATAGTTCTGAAGGTTTTCCTCTTGTCCGGGTAGGAGAGACCAGCATTAGAGGGGTGTGAATAGTTCTGAAGGTTTTCCTCTTGTCCGGGTAGGAGAGACCAGCATTAGAGGGGTGTGAATAGTTCTGAAGGTTTTCCTCTTGTCCAGGTAGGAGAGACCAGCATTAGGGGTGTGAATAGTTCTGAAGGTTTCCTCTTGTCCAGGTAGGAGAGACCAGCATTAGAGGGGTGTGAATAGTTCTGAAGGTTTCCTCTTGTCCAGGTAGGAGAGACCAGCATTAGTGGTGTGAATAGTTCTGAAGGTTTTCCTCTTGTCCGGGTAGGAGAGACCAGCATTAGTGGTGTGAATAGTTCTGAAGGTTTTCCTCTTTTCCAGGTAGGAGAGACCAGCATTAGTGGTGTGAATAGTTCTGAAGGTTTTCCTCTTGTCCAGGTAGGAGAGACCAGCATTAGAGGGGTGTGACTAGTTCTGAAGGTTTCCTCTTGTCCAGGTAGGAGAGACCAGCATTAGAGGGGTGTGAATAGTTCTGAAGGTTTTCCTCTTGTCCGGGTAGGAGAGACCAGCATTAGGGGTGTGAATAGTTCTGAAGGTTTTCCTCTTGTCCAGGTAGGAGAGACCAGCATTAGAGGGGTGTGAATAGTTCTGAAGGTTTTCCTCTTGTCCAGGTAGGAGAGACCAGCATTAGTGGTGTGAATAGTTCTGAAGGTTTTCCAGGTAGGAGAGACCAGCATTAGTGGTGTGAATAGTTCTGAAGGTTTTCCTCTTGTCCAGGTAGGAGAGACCAGCATTAGGGGTGTGAATAGTTCTGAAGGTTTCCTCTTGTCCAGGTAGGAGAGACCAGCATTAGGGGTGTGAATAGTTCTGAAAGTGTTCCTCTTGTCCAGGTAGGAGAGACCAGCATTAGGGGTCAAGGGGTGTGAATAGTTCTGAAGGTTTTCCTCTTTTCCAGGTAGGAGAGACCAGCATTAGGGGTGTGAATAGTTCTGAAAGTGTTCCTCTTGTCCAAGTAGGAGAGACCAGCATTAGGGGTCAAGGGGTGTGAATAGTTCTGAAGGTTTTCCTCTTTTCCAGGTAGGAGAGACCAGCATTAGGGGTGTGAATAGTTCTGAAGGTTTTCCTCTTGTCCAGGTAGGAGAGACCAGCATTAGAGGGGTGTGAATAGTTCTGAAGGTTTTCCAGGTAAGAGAGACCAGCATTAGTGGTGTGAATAGTTCTGAAGGTTTTCCTCTTGTCCAGGTAGGAGAGACCAGCATTAGGGGTGTGAATAGTTCTGAAGATTTTCCAGGTAAGAGAGACCAGCATTAGTGGTGTGAATAGTTCTGAAGGTTTTCCTCTTGTCCAGGTAGGAGAGACCAGCATTAGAGGGGTGTGAATAGTTCTGAAGGTTTTCCTCTTGTCCAGGTAGGAGAGACCAGCATTAGAGGGGTGTGAATAGTTCTGAAGGTTTCCTCTGTCCAGGTAGGAGAGACCAGCATTAGTGGGGTGAATAGTTCTGAAGGTTTTCCTCTTGTCCAGGTAGGAGAGACCAGCATTAGAGGGGTGAATAGTTCTGAAGGGTTTCCTCTTCTCCAGGTAGGAGAGACCAGCATTAGGGGTGTGAATAGTTCTGAAAGTGTTCCTCTTGTCCAGGTAGGAGAGACCAGCATTAGGGGTCAAGGGGCGTGAATAGTTCTGAAGGTTTTCCTCTTGTCCAGGTAGGAGAGACCAGCATTAGTGGTGTGAATAGTTCTGAAGGTTTTCCTCTTGTCCAGGTAGGAGAGACCAGCATTAGTGGTGTGAATAGTTCTGAAGGGTTTCCTCTTGTCCAAGTAGGAGAGACCGGCATTAGGGGTGTGAATAGTTCATAAGGTTTTCCTCTGTCCAGAACGAGTCTGTAATACCAACGTGTTTCAAGCAGACCACCATAGTCTCTGTGCCCAAGAACACTAAGGTAACCTGCTAAAATGGCAACTGACCCGTAGCACCTTTTAACCTTTTAAGTCAGTTAAATAAAGGTTCAATTAAAAATGTAAAAATATGACCGCCGGATCTACGAACCGTAACGCTCACATCTGTAGCCATGAAATGCTTTTAAAGGCTGGTCATGGCTCACATCAACACCACCATCCCAGACAGAGAATTACCTTTGTGTACATTTATGCATTATATTATCCAAGAATAGAATCAATGGTTCAATAATTGAAATGACCATCATTCCCAGATCCCAGACTGTAGCTTTAAACTGCTGTCCTGTAGCTACTGTAGCCTACCCATCAATTCAAGATGACACTTCATATCATTCACTGATATTGTTAATATACTGCAAAATTCACCTGAGCTCCATAGACTGGTCTTCCCTGACTGTCTGAGCGTGCTGAGACCCCTGTCACCATCTGATCCTGCTAAGACATGATGAACATAGTGTTGTGTACTGGCTGACTTCAGTAGAGGGCTGTCGAGTCTACTGGTTGGCTGCGGGACCAACGGGTTGGCTGCGGGACCAACGGGTTGGCTGGGGGACCTATGGGTTGGCTGCGGGACCTACGGGTTGGCTGCGGGACCTACGGGTTGGCTGCGGGACCAACGGGTTGGCTGCGGGACCAACGGGTTGGCTGGGGGACCTATGGGCTGGCTGCGGGACCTACGGGTTGGCTGGGGGACCAATGGGTTTGCTGGGGGACCAATGGGTTGGCTGGGGGACCAATAGGTTGGCTGGGGGACCAATGGGTTGGCTGGGGGACCAACGGGTTGGCTGCGGGACCTACGGGTTGACTGCGGGACCTACGTGTTGGCTGCGGGACCAAGTTTGATTCAGGTCTATTTCGATTCAGGTCTAGTTCGATTCAGGTCTAGTTCGATTCAGGTCTATTTCGATTCAGGTCTAGTTCGATTCAGGTCTAGTTCGATTCAGGTCTATTTCGATTCAGGTCTAGTTCGATTCAGGTCTAGTTCGATTCAGGTCTATTTCGATTCAGGTCTAGTTCGATTCAGGTCTAGTTTTATTCAGGTCTATTTCCATTCAGGTCTAGTTTGATTCAGGTCAAGTGTGATTCAGGTCTATTTTGATTCAGGTCTAGTTTGATTCAGGTCTAGTTTGATTCAGGTCTAGTTTGATTCAGGTCTATTTCGATTCAGGTCTAGTTCGATTCAGGTCTAGTTCAATTCAGGTCTTGTTCGATTCAGGTCTAGATTGATTGAGACAAAAATGATAGCTACTGTAAGCCAACTTTTGGCCAGCTCTTTCTCTAATGGTACATACACTAACAAAAGCTTGCCAAGTTCATTTACTTCTGAAAAGTGACAAAGGCTACAAAGTATGTCAATACAAACAACTGCTGTTAGATAAATAATAAAGTAATAAAAGCATATCGCTATCTGACAGATAACTAGAGGCTAGAGCTGACCTGGCTGTGATAGCTACGCACTAGCCAAGCTAACGTTACATGTCAATTACAATACTAGCTCAGCACTGAGAATAAACACTAGTTTAGTTATTTTTCTGTAAAGTTAAACAACAGTTACTTTGCCAGTTACATCAGTCTACTAAAGAGTAGCCAGTTTCTGTTCTGCTTCCTTTTACAACTCAGTGAAAGAGCGCAACAAGTACACTTTGAACCATACTCAACTCTCCTATGCTGGTCTAGCCAGCCCTCCAGAAGCTTTTGCCTTCACACAGCCTGTTAGCCCACTCTGTGGTGTCTGCACAGGGTGCACACTGCTGAGTTTATTAGACATAAGGGTGCACACTGCTGAGTTTATTAGACATAAGGGTGCACACTGCTGAGTTTATTAGACATAAGGGTGCACACTGCTGAGTTTATTAGACACAAGGGTGCACACTGCTGAGTTTATTAGACATAAGCGTGCACACTGCTGAGTTTATTAGACATAAGGGCGCACACTGCTGAGTTTATTAGCGCTAAGGGCGCACACTGCTGAGTTTATTAGACATAAGGGTGCACACTGCTGAGTTTATTAGACATAAGGGCGCACACTGCTGAGTTTATTAGCGCTAAGGGCGCACACTGCTGAGTTTATTAGACATAAGGGCGCACACTGCTGAGTTTATTAGTGATAAGGGCGCACACTGCTGAGTTTATTAGCGCTAAGGGCGCACACTGCTGAGTTTATTAGTGATAAGGGTGCACACTGCTGAGTTTATTAGTGATAAGGGCGCACACTGCTGAGTTTATTAGACATAAGGGTGCACACTGCTGAGTTTATTAGACATAAGGGCGCACACTGCTGAGTTTATTAGCGCTAAGGGCGCACACTGCTGAGTTTATTAGACATAAGGGCGCACACTGCTGAGTTTATTAGTGATAAGGGCGCACACTGCTGAGTTTATTAGCGCTAAGGGCGCACACTGCTGAGTTTATTAGTGATAAGGGTGCACACTGCTGAGTTTATTAGCGATAAGGGCGCACACTGCTGAGTTTATTAGTGATAAGGGTGCACACAGCTGAGTTTATTAGACATAAGGGTGCACACTGCTGAGTTTATTAGTGATAAGGGTGCACACTGCTGAGTTTATTAGTGATAAGGGCGCACACTGCTGAGTTTATTAGACATAAGGGTGCACACTGCTGAGTTTATTAGTGATAAGGGTGCACACTGCTGAGTTTATTAGTGATAAGGGCGCACACTGCTGAGTTTATTAGACATAAGGGCGCACACTGCTGAGTTTATTCGACATAAGGGCACACTGCTGAGTTTATTATAAGGGCGCACACTGCTGAGTTTATTAGTGATAAGGGTGCACACTGCTAAGTTTATTAGTGATAAGGGGCGCACACTGCTGAGTTTATTAGCGATAAGGGGGCACACTGCTGAGTTTATTAGTGATAAGGGTGCACACTGCTTAGTTTATTAGTGATAAGGGCGCACACTGCTGAGTTTATTAGTGATAAGGGTGCACACTGCTGAGTTTATTAGTGATAAGGCGCACACTGCTGAGTTTATTAGTGATAAGGGCGCACACTGCTGAGTTTATTAGACATAAAGGTGCACACTGCTGAGTTTATTAGTGATAAGGGTGCACACTGCTGATTTTATTAGACATAAAGGTGCACACTGCTGAGTTTATTAGTGATAAGGGTGCACACTGCTGAGTTTATTAGTGATAAGGGTGCACACTGCTGAGTTTATTAGACATAAAGGTGCACACTGCTGAGTTTATTAGTGATAAGGGCGCACACTGCTGAGTTTATTAGTGATAAGGGTGCACACTGCTGAGTTTATTAGCGATAAGGGCGCACACTGCTGAGTTTATTAGACATAAAGGTGCACACTGCTGAGTTTATTAGACATAAGGGTGCACACTGCTAAGTTTATTAGTGATAAGGGCGCACACTGCTGAGTTTATTAGTGATAAGGGTGCACACTGCTAAGTTTATTAGTGATAAGGGCGCACACTGCTGAGTTTATTAGTGATAAGGGTGCACACTGCTGAGTTTATTAGTGATAAGGGTGCACACTGCTGAGTTTATTAGTGATAAGGGTGCACACTGCTGAGTTTATTAGTGATAAGGGCGCACACTGCTGAGTTTATTAGTGATAAGGGCGCACACTGCTGAGTTTATTAGTGATAAGGGTGCACACTGCTGAGTTTATTAGTGATAAGGGTGCACACTGCTGAGTTTATTAGACATAAGGGTGCACACTGCTGAGTTTATTAGACATAAAGGTGCACACTGCTGAGTTTATTAGTGATAAGGGCGCACACTGCTGAGTTTATTAGTGATAAGGGTGCACACTGCTGAGTTTATTAGTGATAAGGGCACACACTGCTGATTTTATTAGACATAAAGGTGCACACTGCTGAGTTTATTAGTGATAAGGGCGCACACTGCTGAGTTTATTAGTGATAAGGGTGCACACTGCTGAGTTTATTAGACATAAAGGTGCACACTGCTGAGTTTATTAGTGATAAGGGCGCACACTGCTGAGTTTATTAGTGATAAGGGTGCACACTGCTGAGTTTATTAGACATAAGGGTGCACACTGCTGAGTTTATTAGTGATAAGGGTGCACACTGCTGAGTTTATTAGTGATAAGGGCGCACACTGCTGAGTTTATTAGACATAAGGGTGCACACTGCTGAGTTTATTAGTGATAAGGGTGCACACTGCTGAGTTTATTAGTGATAGGGCGCACACTGCTGAGTTTATTAGTGATAGGGCGCACACTGCTGAGTTTATTAGTGATAAGGGCGCACACTGCTGAGTTTATTCGACATAAGGGTGCACACTGCTGAGTTTATTAGTGATAAGGGTGCACACTGCTGAGTTTATTAGTGATAAGGGTGCACACTGCTGAGTTTATTAGTGATAAGGGCGCACACTGCTGAGTTTATTCGACATAAGGGCGCACACTGCTGAGTTTATTAGCGATAAGGGCGCACACTGCTGAGTTTATTAGACATAAGGGTGCACACTGCTGAGTTTATTAGTGATAAGGTGCACACTGCTGAGTTTATTAGTGATAAGGCGCACACTGCTGAGTTTATTAGTGTTTATTACATAAGGGCGCACACTGCTGAGTTTATTAGCGATAGGGCACACTGCTGAGTTTATTAGTGATAAGGGTGCACACTGCTAAGTTTATTAGTGATAAGGGCGCACACTGCTGAGTTTATTAGTGATAAGGGTGCACACTGCTGAGTTTATTAGTGATAAGGGTGCACACTGCTAAGTTTATTAGTGATAAGGGCGCACACTGCTGAGTTTATTAGTGATAAGGGTGCACACTGCTGAGTTTATTAGTGATAAGGGCGCACACTGCTGAGTTTATTAGTGATAAGGGCGCACACTGCTGAGTTTATTAGACATAAAGGTGCACACTGCTGAGTTTATTAGTGATAAGGGTGCACACTGCTGATTTTATTAGACATAAAGGTGCACACTGCTGAGTTTATTAGTGATAAGGGTGCACACTGCTGAGTTTATTAGTGATAAGGGTGCACACTGCTGAGTTTATTAGACATAAAGGTGCACACTGCTGAGTTTATTAGTGATAAGGGCGCACACTGCTGAGTTTATTAGTGATAAGGGTGCACACTGCTGAGTTTATTAGTGATAAGGGCGCACACTGCTGAGTTTATTAGACATAAAGGTGCACACTGCTGAGTTTATTAGACATAAGGGTGCACACTGCTAAGTTTATTAGTGATAAGGGTGCACACTGCTGAGTTTATTAGTGATAAGGGTGCACACTGCTAAGTTTATTAGTGATAAGGGCGACACTGCTGAGTTTATTAGTGATAAGGGCGCACACTGCTGAGTTTATTAGTGATAAGGGTGCACACTGCTGAGTTTATTAGTGATAAGGGTGCACACTGCTGAGTTTATTAGTGATAAGGGTGCACACTGCTGAGTTTATTAGTGATAAGGGCGCACACTGCTGAGTTTATTAGTGATAAGGGTGCACACTGCTGAGTTTATTAGTGATAAGGGTGCACACTGCTGAGTTTATTAGACATAAGGGTGCACACTGCTGAGTTTATTAGACATAAAGGTGCACACTGCTGAGTTTATTAGTGATAAGGGCGCACACTGCTGAGTTTATTAGTGATAAGGGTGCACACTGCTGAGTTTATTAGTGATAAGGGTGCACACTGCTGATTTTATTAGACATAAAGGTGCACACTGCTGAGTTTATTAGTGATAAGGGCGCACACTGCTGAGTTTATTAGTGATAAGGGTGCACACTGCTGAGTTTATTAGACATAAAGGTGCACACTGCTGAGTTTATTAGTGATAAGGGCGCACACTGCTGAGTTTATTAGTGATAAGGGTGCACACTGCTGAGTTTATTAGACATAAGGGTGCACACTGCTGAGTTTATTAGTGATAAGGGTGCACACTGCTGAGTTTATTAGTGATAAGGGCGCACACTGCTGAGTTTATTAGTGATAAGGGTGCACACTGCTGAGTTTATTCGACATAAGTTTATTAGGATGCACACTGCTGAGTTTATTAGTGATAAGCACACTGTGAGCACACTGCTGAGTTTATTAGTGATGCACAAGTTTATTAGGTGCACACTGCTGAGTTTATTAGTGATAAGGGCGCACACTGCTGAGTTTATTCGACATAAGGGCGCACACTGCTGAGTTTATTAGCGATAAGGGCGCACACTGCTGAGTTTATTAGTGATAAGGGTGCACACTGCTAAGTTTATTAGTGATAAGGGCGCACACTGCTGAGTTTATTAGTGATAAGGGTGCACACTGCTGAGTTTATTAGTGATAAGGGTGCACACTGCTAAGTTTATTAGTGATAAGGGCGCACACTGCTGAGTTTATTAGTGATAAGGGTGCACACTGCTGAGTTTATTAGTGATAAGGGCGCACACTGCTGAGTTTATTAGTGATAAGGGCGCACACTGCTGAGTTTATTAGACATAAAGGTGCACACTGCTGAGTTTATTAGTGATAAGGGTGCACACTGCTGATTTTATTAGACATAAAGGTGCACACTGCTGAGTTTATTAGTGATAAGGGTGCACACTGCTGAGTTTATTAGTGATAAGGGTGCACACTGCTGAGTTTATTAGACATAAAGGTGCACACTGCTGAGTTTATTAGTGATAAGGGCGCACACTGCTGAGTTTATTAGTGATAAGGGTGCACACTGCTGAGTTTATTAGCGATAAGGGCGCACACTGCTGAGTTTATTAGACATAAAGGTGCACACTGCTGAGTTTATTAGACATAAGGGTGCACACTGCTAAGTTTATTAGTGATAAGGGTGCACACTGCTGAGTTTATTAGTGATAAGGGTGCACACTGCTAAGTTTATTAGTGATAAGGGCGCACACTGCTGAGTTTATTAGTGATAAGGGCGCACACTGCTGAGTTTATTAGTGATAAGGGTGCACACTGCTGAGTTTATTAGTGATAAGGGTGCACACTGCTGAGTTTATTAGTGATAAGGGTGCACACTGCTGAGTTTATTAGTGATAAGGGCGCACACTGCTGAGTTTATTAGTGATAAGGGTGCACACTGCTGAGTTTATTAGTGATAAGGGTGCACACTGCTGAGTTTATTAGACATAAGGGTGCACACTGCTGAGTTTATTAGACATAAAGGTGCACACTGCTGAGTTTATTAGTGATAAGGGCGCACACTGCTGAGTTTATTAGTGATAAGGGTGCACACTGCTGAGTTTATTAGTGATAAGGGCACACACTGCTGATTTTATTAGACATAAAGGTGCACACTGCTGAGTTTATTAGACATAAAGGTGCACACTGCTGAGTTTATTAGTGATAAGGGCGCACACTGCTGAGTTTATTAGACATAAAGGTGCACACTGCTGAGTTTATTAGTGATAAGGGTGCACACTGCTGAGTTTATTAGTGATAAGGGTGCACACTGCTGAGTTTATTAGTGATAAGGGTGCACACTGCTGAGTTTATTAGTGATAAGGGTGCACACTGCTGAGTTTATTAGTGATAAGGGTGCACAATGCTGAGTTTATTAGTGATAAGGGCGCACACTGCTGAGTTTATTAGTGATAAGGGTGCACACTGCTGAGTTTATTAGTGATAAGGGCGCACACTGCTGAGTTTATTAGACATAAGGGCGCACACTGCTGAGTTTATTCGACATAAGGGCGCACACTGCTGAGTTTATTAGCGATAAGGGCGCACACTGCTGAGTTTATTAGAGATAAGGGTGCACACTGCTGAGTTTATTAGTGATAAGGGTGCACACTGCTGAGTTTATTAGGTATAAGGGTGCACACTGCTGAGTTTATTAGTGATAAGGGTGCACACTGCTGAGTTTATTAGTGATAAGGGTGCACACTGCTGAGTTTATTAGACATAAAGGTGCACACTGCTGAGTTTATTAGTGATAAGGGCGCACACTGCTGAGTTTATTAGTGATAAGGGTGCACACTGCTGAGTTTATTAGTGATAAGGGTGCACACTGCTGAGTTTATTAGTGATAAGGGTGCACACTGCTGAGTTTATTAGACATAAAGGTGCACACTGCTGAGTTTATTAGTGATAAGGGTGCACACTGCTGAGTTTATTAGACATAAAGGTGCACACTGCTGAGTTTATTAGTGATAAGGGTGCACACTGCTGAGTTTATTAGACATAAAGGTGCACACTGCTGAGTTTATTAGTGATAAGGGCGCACACTGCTGAGTTTATTAGTGATAAGGGCGCACACTGCTGAGTTTATTAGTGATAAGGGCGCACACTGCTGAGTTTATTAGTGATAAGGGCGCACACTGCTGAGTTTATTAGTGATAAGGGCATTATGACACTGCTGAGTTTATTAGTGATAAGGGTGCACACTGCTGAGTTTATTAGTGATAAGGGTGCACACTGCTGAGTTTATTAGTGATAAGGGTGCACAATGCTGAGTTTATTAGTGATAAGGGTGCACACTGCTGAGTTTATTAGACATAAGGGCGCACACTGCTGAGTTTATTAGTGATAAGGGCGCACACTGCTGAGTTTATTAGTGATAAGGGCGCACACTGCTGAGTTTATTAGCGATAAGGGCGCACACTGCTGAGTTTATTAGTGATAAGGGTGCACACTGCTAAGTTTATTAGTGATAAGGGCGCACACTGCTGAGTTTATTAGTGATAAGGGTGCACACTGCTGAGTTTATTAGTGATAAGGGCGCACACTGCTGAGTTTATTAGTGATAAGGGTGCACACTGCTGAGTTTATTAGTGATAAGGGTGCACACTGCTGAGTTTATTAGACATAAAGGTGCACACTGCTGAGTTTATTAGACATAAAGGTGCACACTGCTGAGTTTATTAGTGATAAGGGCGCACACTGCTGAGTTTATTAGACATAAGGGCGCACACTGCTGAGTTTATTAGTGATAAGGGCGCACACTGCTGAGTTTATTAGACATAAAGGTGCACACTGCTGAGTTTATTAGTGATAAGGGCGCACACTGCTGAGTTTATTAGTGATAAGGGTGCACACTGCTGAGTTTATTAGACATAAAGGTGCACACTGCTGAGTTTATTAGTGATAAGGGTGCACACTGCTGAGTTTATTAGACATAAAGGTGCACACTGCTGAGTTTATTAGTGATAAGGGTGCACACTGCTGAGTTTATTAGACATAAAGGTGCACACTGCTGATTTTATTAGTGATAAGGGCGCACACTGCTGAGTTTATTAGTGATAAGGGTGCACACTGCTGAGTTTATTAGACATAAGGGTGCACACTGCCTATAATTGAGTGCCTAGAAATATCTCATGATTAAGAGTGATCCTGGCCCTCCCCCAAATTCATCCACAGCCTGCCTCATGGCCTATATTACGAACGGTCGATATAAACAGCCTCTTTGATGTGAACAAATGAAGAAGCACATGTTTAGTGTGGATGAGGTGTACTCAGATCACATGTCTCGTGTGGATGAGGTGTACTCCAGATCACATGTCTCGTGGATGAGGTGCACTGGGAACACATGTCTAGTGTGGACGAGGTGTACTAGGAACACATGTCTAGTGTGGACGAGGTGTACTCAGAACACATGTCTAGTGTGGATGAGGTGTACTGGGAACACATGTCTAGTGTGGACGAGGTGTACTCAGAACATATGTCTAGTGTGGATGAGGTGTACTAGGAACATATGTCTAGTGTGGACGAGGTGTACTCAGAACATATGTCTAGTGTGGACGAGGTGTACTCAGAGCAAGCCTTCACTGTAAAACGTTTCCCTGTAAATGTACAAACATATTATAGCATCCCTACTGTACATTTACAGGGATGCTGTAATGTTTTACAATAAGGGAAATATTACTGCAATAATATATTACAGCATCTCTACTGTAAAGCAAAATTACAGTATAAAGCTGGCAACTCCGGTACCAGGATAGTGATGTAGATTTACAGGGAAATTCTTAATTTAGATGAATTAAACTAGACATGGACAGATGGGAGGAGACATGGACAGATGGGAGGAGACATGGACAGATGGGAGGAGACATGGACAGATGGGAGGAGACATGGACAGATGGGAGGAGACATGGACAGATGGGAGGAGACATGGACAGATGGGAGGAGACATGGACAGATGGGAGGAGACATGGACAGATGGGAGGAGACATGGACAGATGGGAGGAGACATGGACAGATGGGAGGAGACATGGACAGATGGGAGGAGACATGGACAGATGGGAGGAGACATGGACAGATGAGAGGAGACATGGACAGATGGGAGGAGACATAGACAGATGGGAGGAGACATGGACAGATGGGACTAGACATGGACAGATGGGAGGAGACATGGACAGATGAGGAGGAGACATGGACAGATGGGAGGAGACATGGACAGATGGGAGGAGACATGGACAGATGGGAGGAGACATGGACAGATGGGAGGAGACATGGACAGATGGGACTAGACATGGACAGATGGGAGGAGACATGGACAGATGGGAGGAGACATGGACAGATGGGAGGAGACATGGACAGATGGGAGGAGACATGGACAGATGGGACTAGACATGGACAGATGGGAGGAGACATGGACAGATGGGAGGAGACATGGACAGATGGGAGGAGACATGGACAGATGGGAGGAGACATGGACAGATGAGAGGAGACATGGACAGATGGGACTAGACATGGACAGATGGGAGGAGACATGGACAGATGGGAGGAGACATGGACAGATGGGAGGAGACATGGACAGATGGGAGGAGACATGGACATATGGGAGGAGACATGGACAGATGGGAGGAGACATGGACAGATCATTTGTTTAGGCAGGTCCTATGAGACATTATTATAAGACTAATGAAATGTTGTTTAATAGAATGGCATATTTTGCATTAAATTGTTTTACTAGTCTGTGCAGACTATGGAATACACAAAAAACACTGTATTTGGATCAACATAATTATATTCTGGAATAATGGAAACATTTTACATTAAATTATTATTACAGATTAATTGAAGGTACTTGTGCTATTCAAACAGTAATGCATTTAGAAATAATAAGTCCTTACATCACACAGTATAACATGATGATCCAAGATGTATGGTATGACAGGATGATCCAAGATCTATGGTAGAACAGGATGATCCAAGATCTATGGTATGACAGGATGATCCAAGATGTATGGTATAAAATGATGATCCAAGATGTATGGTATGACAGGATGATCCAAGATGTATGGTATGACAGGATGATCCAAGATGTATGGTATGACAGGATGATCCAAGATGTATGGTATGACAGGATGATCCAAGATGTATGGTATAAAATGATGATCCAAGATGTATGGTATGACAGGATGATCCAAGATGTATGGTATGACAGGATGATCCAAGATGTATGGTATGACAGGATGATCCAAGATGTATGGTATAACATGATGATCCAAGATGTATGGTATGACAGGATGATCCACGATGTATGGTATGACAGGATGATCCAAGATGTATGGTATAACATGATGATCCAAGATGTATGGTATGACAGGATGATCCAAGATGTATGGTATGACAGGACGATCCAAGATGTATGGTATGACAGGATGATCCAAGATGTATGGTGTAACATGATGATCCAAGATGTATGGTATGACAGGATGATCCAAGAAGTATGGTATGACATGATGATCCAAGATGTATGGTATGACAGGATGATCCAAGAAGTATGGTATGACAGGATGATCCAAGATGTATGGTATGACAGGATGATCCAAGATGTATGGTATGACAGGATGATCCAAGATCTATGGTATGACAGGATGATCCAAGATGTATGGTATGACAGGATGATCCAAGATGTATGGTATGACAGGATGATCCAAGATGTATGGTATAACAGGATGATCCAAGATGTATGGTATAACATGATGATCCAAGAAGTATGGTATGACAGGATGATCCAAGATGTATGGTATAAAATGATGATCCAAGATGTATGGTATGACAGGATGATCCAAGATGTATGGTATAACAGGATGATCCAAGATGTATGGTATAACATGATGATCCAAGATGTATGGTATGTCAGGATGATCCAAGATGTATGGTATGACAGGATGATCCAAGATGTATGGTATAACATGATGATCCAAGATGTATGGTATGACAGGATGATCCAAGATGTATGGTATAACATGATGATCCAAGATGTATGGTGTAACATGATGATCCAAGATGTATGGTATGACAGGATGATCCAAGAAGTATGGTATGACAGGATGATCCAAGATGTATGGTATGACATGATGATCCAAGATGTATGGTAGAACAGGATGATCCAAGATGTATGGTATGACAGGATGATCCAAGATGTATGGTATGAGAGGAGGATCCAAGATGTATGGTATGACATGATGATCCAAGATGTATGGTATGACAGGATGATCCAAGATGTATGGTATGACATGATGATCCAAGATGTATGGTATGACAGGATGATCCAAGATGTATGGTATGACAGGATGATCCAAGATGTATGGTATGACAGGATGATCCAAGATGTATGGTATGACATGATGATCCAAGATGTATGGTATGACATGATGATCCAAGATGTATGGTATGACATGATGATCCAAGATGTATGGTATAACATGATTATCCAAGATGTATGGTATAACATGACGATCCAAGATGTATGGTATGACAGGATGATCCAAGATGTATGGTATAACAGGATGATCCAAGATGTATGGTATGACATGATGATCCAAGATGTATGGTATAACATGATGATCCAAGATGTATGGTATAACATGACGATCCAAGATGTATGGTATGACAGGACGATCCAAGATGTATGGTATGACAGGATGATCCAAGATGTATGGTATAACAGGATGATCCAAGATGTATGGTATAACATGACGATCCAAGATGTATGGTATGACAGGACGATCCAAGATGTATGGTATGACAGGATGATCCAAGATGTATGGTATGACAGGATGATCCAAGATGTATGGTATGACAGGACGATCCAAGATGTATGGTATGACAGGACGATCCAAGATGTATGGTACGACAGGACGATCCTAACCCAGTGGTACACGAGGAACAATAACAGACAGACAACATGGACTGGACACGTAGTCCAACCAGTGTTGACTCAACCCCTCATCGAGATCACGGTGAACAACAACAACAAGAAGCTGTTCTCTCCTAGTGTCAGTTGAGATTATGACAGCTGCCCATGACCCCTGTGTCACCCCTGCCCCTGCAGCTTGGGCCAGAAAACACTAGGAGTTGTGTCAGATTGTTAACACGATGATATCTAGTGTACGTCTGACCTTCGCTGCCTGTTTCGTTCTTGTCTATTTCGTCTCTGGCGTATTTATTTGATAGCAGCAAGCTGCCCTCTTAGAGGTGATAAGCATTGCACTACGGAGGCCAGGGGATGAGCTTGTGTTTGTACAAATACGCCCTGTGTGTGTGTGTGTGTGTGTGTGTGTGTGTGTGTGTGTGTGTGTGTGTGTGTGTGTGTGTGTGTGTGTGTGTGTGTGTGTGTGTGTGTTTGAGAGCGATAGAGAACATACGTATTTATGAATACCCTACTTATGAGATGTCCGACACACACTTACACATGATGATGATGATGTACTTCCTACAAACAGAGTTCAGAGGTCAGAGTTCACGGTACGCTAAAAAGTCAGTACTTTCTCTCTGGCGTGCCTAAAAATGGACTTCTGGAGTGTGATGGAGGAAGTGGTGTTACTGTAATAGATGTCTCAGGAGGAAGTGGTGTTACCGTAATAGATGTCTAAGGAGGAATAGTGGTATTACCGTAATAGATGTCTCAGGAGGAATAGTGGTGTTACCGTAATAGATGTCTAAGGAGGAATAGTGGTGTTACTGTAATAGATGTCTAAGGAGGAATAGTGGTGTTACCGTAATAGATGTCTAAGGAGGAAGTGGTCTTACCGTAATAGATGTCTAAGGAGGAATAGTGGTGTTACCGTAATAGATGTCTAAGGAGGAAGTGGTGTTACCGTAATAGATGTCTAAGGAGGAAGTGGTGTTACCGTAATAGATGTCTAAGGAGGAATAGTGGTGTTACCGTAATAGATGTCTAAGGAGGAATAGTGGTCTTACCGTAATAGATGTCTAAGGAGGAATAGTGGTCTTACCGTAATAGATGTCTCAGGAGGAATAGTGGTGTTACCGTAATAGATGTCTAAGGAGGAATAGTGGTGTTACCGTAATAGATGTCTAAGGAGGAATAGTGGTCTTACCGTAATAGATGTCTAAGGAGGAATAGTGGTCTTACCGTAATAGATGTCTCAGGAGGAAGTGGTGTTACCGTAATAGATGTCTCAGGAGGAATAGTGGTCTTACCGTAATAGATGTCTAAGGAGGAATAGTGGTCTTACCGTAATAGATGTCTAAGGAGGAATAGTGGTGTTACCGTAATAGATGTCTAAGGAGGAATAGTGGTATTACCGTAATAGATGTCTCAGGAGGAATAGTGGTGTTACCGTAATAGATGTCTAAGGAGGAATAGTGGTGTTACTGTAATAGATGTCTAAGGAGGAATAGTGGTGTTACCGTAATAGATGTCTAAGGAGGAAGTGGTCTTACCGTAATAGATGTCTAAGGAGGAATAGTGGTGTTACCGTAATAGATGTCTAAGGAGGAAGTGGTGTTACCGTAATAGATGTCTAATGAGGAATAGTGGTGTTACCGTAATAGATGTCTAAGGAGGAATAGTGGTGTTACCGTAATAGATGTCTAAGGAGGAATAGTGGTATTACCGTAATAGATGTCTCAGGAGGAATAGTGGTGTTACCGTAATAGATGTCTAAGGAGGAATAGTGGTCTTACCGTAATAGATGTCTCAGGAGGAATAGTGGTGTTACCGTAATAGATGTCTAAGGAGGAATAGTGGTGTTACCGTAATAGATGTCTAAGGAGGAATAGTGGTCTTACCGTAATAGATGTCTAAGGAGGAATAGTGGTCTTACCGTAATAGATGTCTCAGGAGGAATAGTGGTGTTACCGTAATAGATGTCTAAGGAGGAATAGTGGTCTTACCGTAATAGATGTCTAAGGAGGAAGTGGTGTTACCGTAATAGATGTCTAAGGAGGAATAGTGGTGTTACCGTAATAGATGTCTAAGGAGGAATAGTGGTCTTACCGTAATAGATGTCTAAGGAGGAAGTGGTGTTACCGTAATAGATGTCTAAGGAGGAATAGTGGTGTTACCGTAATAGATGTCTCAGGAGGAATAGTGGTGTTACCGTAATAGATGTCTAAGGAGGAAGTGGTGTTACCGTAATAGATGTCTAAGGAGGAATAGTGGTGTTACCATAATAGATGTCTAAGGAGGAATAGTGGTCTTACCGTAATAGATGTCTAAGGAGGAAGTGGTGTTACCGTAATAGATGTCTAAGGAGGAATAGTGGTATTACCGTAATAGATGTCTCAGGAGGAATAGTGGTGTTACCGTAATAGATGTCTAAGGAGGAATAGTGGTGTTACTGTAATAGATGTCTAAGGAGGAATAGTGGTGTTACCGTAATAGATGTCTAAGGAGGAAGTGGTCTTACCGTAATAGATGTCTAAGGAGGAATAGTGGTGTTACCGTAATAGATGTCTAAGGAGGAAGTGGTGTTACCGTAATAGATGTCTAAGGAGGAATAGTGGTGTTACCGTAATAGATGTCTAAGGAGGAATAGTGGTCTTACCGTAATAGATGTCTAAGGAGGAATAGTGGTGTTACCGTAATAGATGTCTAAGGAGGAATAGTGGTGTTACCGTAATAGTTGTCTAAGGAGGAATAGTGGTGTTACCGTAATAGATGTCTAAGGAGGAATAGTGCTGTTACCGTAATAGATGTCTAAGGAGGAATAGTGCTGTTACCGTAATAGATGTCTAAGGAGGAATAGTGGTGTTACCGTAATAGATGTCTAAGGAGGAATAGTGGTGTTACTGTAATAGATGTCTAAGGAGGAATAGTGGTGTTACCGTAATAGATGTCTAAGGAAGAAGTGGTGTTACCGTAATAGATGTCTAAGGAGGAATAGTGGTCTTACCGTAATAGATGTCTAAGGAGGAATAGTGGTGTTACCGTAATAGATGTCTCAGGAGGAAGTGGCAGATGTGTCTCTAAAGAAGACCAGTACATAGAACTAATATTACAGTTGTTAGTCGTGAGTCAGTCAGTTTGGTTGATAATCCTAAAGCCTCAAGCGTAAAAACCTCAAAGATCTAATACATTCCCTCCTACAATGGTGTTACAGTGAAGACAATAACGAGATAAAAAAAAGCACCACTAATTTGCGACGGTATTTTCATGCGAATATGATCATTTAACATAAAGATGCCTGAGGTGGGTTTCCATCAGATAAAAGGTGGTCCCTGATGACATAGTTAATAACTTCCGCACTTACGTTTTCCTGTAAAAC
>NC_088230.1:43006869-43039550 GCF_036934945.1 Oncorhynchus masou masou | reverse complement strand
ATTCGGGTACATTAATCTTGTGTTCTTTATTCGGGTACATTAATCTCTTTTATTCTTTCATCTCGTGTTCTTTATTCGGGTACATTAATTCATTCGGTACATTCATCTTGTGTTCTTTATTCGGGTACATTAATCTCTTTATTCGGGTACATTAATCTCTTTATTCGGGTACATTAATCTTGTGTTCTTTATTCGGGTACATTAATCTCTTTATTCGGGTACATTAATCTTGTGTTCTTTATTCGGGTACATTAATCTCTTTATTCGGGTACATTAATCTCTTTATTCGGGTACATTAATCTCGTGTTCTTTATTCGGGTACATTAATCTCGTGTTCTTTATTCGGGGACATTAATCTCTTTATTCGGTTACATTAATCTCTTTATTCGGGAACATGAATCTCGTGTTTTACAGGAAAACGTAAGTGCGGAAGTTATTAACTATGTCATCAGGGACCACCTTTTATCTGATGGAAACCCACCTCAGGCATCTTTATGTTAAATGATCATATTCGCATGAAAATACCGTCGCAAATTAGTGGTGCTTTTTTTTATCTCGTTATTGTCTTCACTGTAACACCATTGTAGGAGGGAATGTATTAGATCTTTGAGGTTTTTACGCTTGAGGCTTTAGGATTATCAACCAAACTGACTGACTCACGACTAACAACTGTAATATTAGTTCTATGTACAGGTCTTCTTTAGAGACACATCTGCCACTTCCTCCTGAGACATCTATTACGGTAACACCACTTCCTCCTTAGACATCTATTACGGTAACACCACTTCCTCCTTAGACATCTATTACGGTAACACCACTATTCCTCCTTAGACATCTATTACGGTAACACCACTATTCCTCCTTAGACATCTATTACAGTAATACCACTATTCCTCCTTAGACATCTATTACGGTAACACCACTATTCCTCCTTAGACATCTATTACGGTAACACCACTATTCCTCCTGAGACATCTATTACGGTAACACCACTTCCTCCTGAGACATCTATTACGGTAAGACCACTTCCTCCTTAGACATCTATTACGGTAACACCACTATTCCTCCTTAGACATCTATTACAGTAACACCACTATTCCTCCTTAGACATCTATTACGGTAACACCACTATTCCTCCTTAGACATCTATTACGGTAATACCACTATTCCTCCTTAGACATCTATTACGGTAACACCACTATTCCTCCTTAGACATCTATTACGGTAACACCACTATTCCTCCTGAGACATCTATTACGGTAACACCACTTCCTCCTGAGACATCTATTACGGTAACACCGCTATTCCTCCTTAGACATCTATTACAGTAACACCACTATTCCTCCTTAGACATCTATTACGGTAACACCACTATTCCTCCTGAGACATCTATTACGGTAAGACCACTTCCTCCTTAGACATCTATTACGGTAACACCACTATTCCTCCTGAGACATCTATTACGGTAACACCACTTCCTCCTTAGACATCTATTACGGTAACACCACTATTCCTCCTTAGACATCTATTACGGTAACACCACTATTCCTCCTGAGACATCTATTACGGTAACACCACTTCCTCCTTAGACATCTATTACGGTAACACCACTATTCCTCCTTAGACATCTATTACGGTAAGACCACTATTCCTCCTGAGACATCTATTACGGTAACACCACTTCCTCCTGAGACATCTATTACAGTAACACCACTATTCCTCCATCACACTCCAGAAGTCCATTTTTTAGGCACGCCAGAGAGAAAGTACTGACTTTTTAGCGTACCGTGAACTCTGACCTACGTTTGTAGGAAGTACATCATCATCATCATCATGTGTAAGTGTGTGTCGGACATCTCATAAGTAGGGTATTCATAAATACGTATGTTCTCTATCGCTCTCAAACACACACACACACACACACACACACACACACACACACACACACACACACACACACACACACACACACACACACACACACACACACACACACACACACACACACACAGGCATATTTGTACAAACACAAGCTCATCCCCTGGCCTCCGTAGTGCAACGCTTCTCACCCCTAAGAGGGCAGCTTGCTGCTATCAAATAAATACGCCAGAGACGAAATAGACAAGAACGAAACAGGCAGCGAAGGTCAGACGTACACTAGATATCATCGTGTTAACAATCTGACACAACTCCTAGTGTTTTCTGGCCCAAGCTGCAGGGGCAGGGGTGACACAGGGGTCATGGGGGTCATAATCTCAACTGACACTAGGAGAGAACAGCTTCTTGTTGTTGTTGTTCACCGTGATCCCGATGAGGGGTTGAGTCAACACTGGTTGGACTACGTGTCCAGTCCATGTTGTCTGTCTGTTATTGTTCCTCGTGTACCACTGGGTTAGGATCGTCCTGTCATACCATACATCTTGGATCGTCCTGTCATACCATAGATCTTGGATCATCCTGTTCTACCATACATCTTGGATCATCATGTCATACCATACATCTTGGATCATCCTGTCATACCATACATCTTGGATCATCATGTCATACCATACATCTTGGATCATCATGTCATACCATACATCTTGGATCATCCTGTCATACCATACATCTTGGATCATCATGTTATACCATACATCTTGGATCATCATGTCATACCATACATCTTGGATCATCCTGTCATACCATACATCTGTCCATGTCTCCTCCCATCTGTCCATGTCTAGTTTAATTCATCTAAATTAAGAATTTCCCTGTAAATCTACATCACTATCCTGGTACCGGAGTTGCCAGCTTTATACTGTAATTTTGCTTTACAGTAGAGATGCTGTAATATATTATTGCAGTAATATTTCCCTTATTGTAAAACATTACAGCATCCCTGTAAATGTACAGTAGGGATGCTATAATATGTTTGTACATTTACAGGGAAACGTTTTACAGTGAAGGCTTGCTCTGAGTACACCTCGTCCACACTAGACATATGTTCTGAGTACACCTCGTCCACACTAGACATATGTTCCTAGTACACCTCATCCACACTAGACATATGTTCTGAGTACACCTCGTCCACACTAGACATGTGTTCCCAGTACACCTCATCCACACTAGACATGTGTTCTGAGTACACCTCGTCCACACTAGACATGTGTTCCTAGTACACCTCGTCCACACTAGACATGTGTTCCCAGTGCACCTCATCCACACGAGACATGTGATCTGAGTACACCTCATCCACACGAGACATGTGATCTGAGTACACCTCATCCACACTAAACATGTGCTTCTTCATTTGTTCACATCAAAGAGGCTGTTTATATCGACCGTTCGTAATATAGGCCATGAGGCAGGCTGTGGATGAATTTGGGGGAGGGCCAGGATCACTCTTAATCATGAGATATTTCTAGGCACTCAATTATAGGCAGTGTGCACCCTTATGTCTAATAAACTCAGCAGTGTGCACCTTTATGTCGAATAAACTCAGCAGTGTGCGCCCTTATCACTAATAAACTCAGCAGTGTGCGCCCTTATCACTAATAAACTCAGCAGTGTGCGCCCTTATCACTAATAAACTCAGCAGTGTGCACCCTTATCACTAATAAACTCAGCAGTGTGCACCCTTATCACTAATAAACTCAGCAGTGTGCACCCTTATCTCTAATAAACTCAGCAGTGTGCGCCCTTATCACTAATAAACTCAGCAGTGTGCGCCCTTATCACTAATAAACTCAGCAGTGTGCGCCCTTATGTCTAATAAACTCAGCAGTGTGCACCCTTATCACTAATAAACTCAGCAGTGTGCGCCCTTATCACTAATAAACTCAGCAGTGTGCACCCTTATCACTAATAAACTCAGCAGTGTGCGCCCTTATCACTAATAAACTCAGCAGTGTGCACCCTTATCACTAATAAACTCAGCAGTGTGCACCCTTATCACTAATAAACTCAGCAGTGTGCGCCCTTATCACCAATAAACTCAGCAGTGTGCGCCCTTATCACTAATAAACTCAGCAGTGTGCACCCTTATCACTAATAAACTCAGCAGTGTGCACCCTTATCACTAATAAACTCAGCAGTGTGCGCCCTTATCACTAATAAACTCAGCAGTGTGCGCCCTTATCACTAATAAACTCAGCAGTGTGCGCCCTTATCACTAATAAACTCAGCAGTGTGCGCCCTTATCACTAATAAACTCAGCAGTGTGCGCCCTTATCACTAATAAACTCAGCAGTGTGCGCCCTTATCACTAATAAACTCAGCAGTGTGCACCCTTATCACTAATAAACTCAGCAGTGTGCGCCCTTATCACTAATAAACTCAGCAGTGTGCGCCCTTATCACTAATAAACTCAGCAGTGTGCGCCCTTATCACTAATAAACTCAGCAGTGTGCGCCCTTATCACTAATAAACTCAGCAGTGTGCGCCCTTATCACTAATAAACTCAGCAGTGTGCGCCCTTATGTCTAATAAACTAAGCAGTGTGCGCCCTTATCACTAATAAACTCAGCAGTGTGCGCCCTTATCACTAATAAACTCAGCAGTGTGCACCCTTATCACTAATAAACTCAGCAGTGTGCGCCCTTATCACTAATAAACTCAGCAGTGTGCGCCCTTATCACTAATAAACTCAGCAGTGTGCGCCCTTATGTCTAATAAACTAAGCAGTGTGCGCCCTTATCACTAATAAACTCAGCAGTGTGCGCCCTTATCACTAATAAACTCAGCAGTGTGCGCCCTTATCACTAATAAACTCAGCAGTGTGCGCCCTTATCACTAATAAACTCAGCAGTGTGCGACCTTATCACTAATAAACTCAGCAGTGTGCGCCCTTATCACTAATAAACTCAGCAGTGTGCGCCCTTATCACTAATAAACTCAGCAGTGTGCGCCCTTATCACTAATAAACTCAGCAGTGTGCGCCCTTATCACTAATAAACTCAGCAGTGTGCACCCTTATGTCTAATAAACTCAGCAGTGTGCACCCTTATCACTAATAAACTCAGCAGTGTGTGCCCTTATCTCTAATAAACTCAGCAGTGTGCGCCCTTATCACTAATAAACTCAGCAGTGTGCGCCCTTATCACTAATAAACTCAGCAGTGTGCGCCCTTATCACTAATAAACTCAGCAGTGTGCGCCCTTATCACTAATAAACTCAGCAGTGTGCGCCCTTATCACTAATAAACTCAGCAGTGTGCGCCCTTATCACTAATAAACTCAGCAGTGTGCGCCCTTATCACTAATAAACTCAGCAGTGTGCACCCTTATCACTAATAAACTCAGCAGTGTGCGCCCTTATCACTAATAAACTCAGCAGTGTGCACCCTTATCACTAATAAACTCAGCAGTGTGCACCCTTATCTCTAATAAACTCAGCAGTGTGCGCCCTTATCACTAATAAACTCAGCAGTGTGCACCCTTATCACTAATAAACTCAGCAGTGTGCACCCTTATCACTAATAAACTCAGCAGTGTGCACCCTTATGTCGAATAAACTCAGCAGTGTGCGCCCTTATCACTAATAAACTCAGCAGTGTGCGCCCTTATCACTAATAAACTCAGCAGTGTGCACCCTTATCACTAATAAACTCAGCAGTGTGCACCCTTATGTCTAATAAACTCAGCAGTGTGCGCCCTTATCACTAATAAACTCAGCAGTGTGCGCCCTTATCACTAATAAACTCAGCAGTGTGCACCCTTATGTCTAATAAACTCAGCAGTGTGCGCCCTTATCACTAATAAACTCAGCAGTGTGCGCCCTTATGTCTAATAAACTCAGCAGTGTGCGCCCTTATCACTAATAAACTCAGCAGTGTGCACCCTTATCACTAATAAACTCAGCAGTGTGCGCCCTTATCACTAATAAACTCAGCAGTGTGCACCCTTATCACTAATAAACTCAGCAGTGTGCGCCCTTATGTCTAATAAACTCAGCAGTGTGCGCCCTTATCTCTAATAAACTCAGCAGTGTGCGCCCTTATGTCTAATAAACTCAGCAGTGTGCACCCTTATGTCTAATAAACTCAGCAGTGTGCGCCCTTAGCGCTAATAAACTCAGCAGTGTGCGCCCTTATGTCTAATAAACTCAGCAGTGTGCACCCTTATGTCTAATAAACTCAGCAGTGTGCACCCTTGTGTCTAATAAACTCAGCAGTGTGCACCCTTATGTCTAATAAACTCAGCAGTGTGCACCCTTATGTCTAATAAACTCAGCAGTGTGCACCCTTATGTCTAATAAACTCAGCAGTGTGCACCCTGTGCAGACACCACAGAGTGGGCTAACAGGCTGTGCGAAGGCAAAAGCTTCTGGAGGGCTGGCTAGACCAGCATAGGAGAGTTGAGTATGGTTCAAAGTGTACTTGTTGCGCTCTTTCACTGAGTTGTAAAAGGAAGCAGAACAGAAACTGGCTACTCTTTAGTAGACTGATGTAACTGGCAAAGTAACTGTTGTTTAACTTTACAGAAAAATAACTAAACTAGTGTTTATTCTCAGTGCTGAGCTAGTATTGTAATTGACATGTAACGTTAGCTAATGTTTCATTCCCTCGTGACTGAGGTGAATGAATAAGCTTGGCTAGTGCGTAGCTATCACAGCCAGGTCAGCTCTAGCCTCTAGTTATCTGTCAGATAGCGATATGCTTTTATTACTTTATTATTTATCTAACAGCAGTTGTTTGTATTGACATACTTTGTAGCCTTTGTCACTTTTCAGAAGTAAATGAACTTGGCAAGCTTTTGTTAGTGTATGTACCATTAGAGAAAGAGCTGGCCAAAAGTTGGCTTACAGTAGCTATCATTTTTGTCTCAATCAATCTAGACCTGAATCGAACAAGACCTGAATTGAACTAGACCTGAATCGAACTAGACCTGAATCGAAATAGACCTGAATCAAACTAGACCTGAATCAAACTAGACCTGAATCAAACTAGACCTGAATCAAAATAGACCTGAATCACACTTGACCTGAATCAAACTAGACCTGAATGGAAATAGACCTGAATAAAACTAGACCTGAATCGAACTAGACCTGAATCGAAATAGACCTGAATCGAACTAGACCTGAATCGAACTAGACCTGAATCGAAATAGACCTGAATCGAACTAGACCTGAATCGAACTAGACCTGAATCGAAATAGACCTGAATCGAACTAGACCTGAATCGAACTAGACCTGAATCGAAATAGACCTGAATCAAACTTGGTCCCGCAGCCAACACGTAGGTCCCGCAGTCAACCCGTAGGTCCCGCAGCCAACCCGTTGGTCCCCAGCCAACCCATTGGTCCCCCAGCCAACCTATTGGTCCCCAGCCAACCCATTGGTCCCCCAGCAAACCCATTGGTCCCCCAGCCAACCCGTAGGTCCCGCAGCCAGCCCATAGGTCCCCCAGCCAACCCGTTGGTCCCGCAGCCAACCCGTTGGTCCCGCAGCCAACCCGTAGGTCCCGCAGCCAACCCGTAGGTCCCGCAGCCAACCCATAGGTCCCCCAGCCAACCCGTTGGTCCCGCAGCCAACCCGTTGGTCCCGCAGCCAACCAGTAGACTCGACAGCCCTCTACTGAAGTCAGCCAGTACACAACACTATGTTCATCATGTCTTAGCAGGATCAGATGGTGACAGGGGTCTCAGCACGCTCAGACAGCCAGGGAAGACCAGTCTATGGAGCTCAGGTGAATTTTGCAGTATATTAACAATATCAGTGAATGATATGAAGTGTCATCTTGAATTGATGGGTAGGCTACAGTAGCTACAGGACAGCAGTTTAAAGCTACAGTCTGGGATCTGGGAATGATGGTCATTTCAATTATTGAACCATTGATTCTATTCTTGGATAATATAATGTATAAATGTACACCAAGGTAATTCTCTGTCTGGGATGGTGGTGTTGATGTGAGCCATGACCAGCCTTTAAAAGCATTTCATGGCTACAGATGTGAGCGTTACGGTTCGTAGATCAAAAGTACTTGGCGGTCATATTTTTACATTTTTAATTGAACCTTTATTTAACTGACTTAAAAGGTTAAAAGGTGCTACGGGTCAAATCAAATCAAATCAAATTTTATTTGTCACATACACATGGTTAGCAGATGTTAATGCGAGTGTAGCGAAATGCTTGTGCTTCTAGTTCCGACAATGCAGTAATAACCAACAAGTAATCTAACTAACAATTCCTAAACTACTGTCTTATACACAGTGTAAGGGGATAAAGAATATGTACATAAGGATATATGAATGAGTGATGGTACAGAGCAGCATAGGCAAGATACAGTAGATGGTATCGAGTATATACATGTGAGATGAGTATGTAAACAAAGTGGCATAGTTAAAGTGGCTAGTGATACATGTATTACATAAGGATGCAGTCGATGATATAGAGTACAGTATATAGGTATGCATATGAGATGAATAATGTAGGGTAAGTAACATTATATAAGGTAGCATTGTTTAAAGTGGCTAGTGATATATTTACAACATTTCCCATCAATTCCCATTATTAAAGTGGCTGTAGTTGAGAACTATTCACACCACTAATGCTGGTCTCTCCTACTTGGACAAGAGGAAAACCTTCAGAACTATTCACACCACTAATGCTGGTCTCTCCTACCTGGACAAGAGGAAAACCTTCAGAACTATTCACACCCCTCTAATGCTGGTCTCTCCTACCTGGACAAGAGGAAACCTTCAGAACTATTCACACCCCTCTAATGCTGGTCTCTCCTACCTGGACAAGAGGAAAACCTTATGAACTATTCACACCCCTAATGCCGGTCTCTCCTACTTGGACAAGAGGAAAACCTTCAGAACTATTCACACCCCTCTAATGCTGGTCTCTCCTACTTGGACAAGAGGAAAACCTTCAGAACTATTCACACCACTAATGCTGGTTTCTCCTACCTGGACAAGAGGAAAACCTTCAGAACTATTCACACCACTAATGCTGGTTTCTCCTACCTGGACAAGAGGAAAACCTTCAGAACTATTCACACCACTAATGCTGGTCTCTCCTACTTGGACAAGAGGAAAACCTTCAGAACTATTCACACCACTAATGCTGGTTTCTCCTACCTGGACAAGAGGAAACCTTCAGAACTATTCACACCCCTCTAATGCTGGTCTCTCCTACTTGGACAAGAGGAAAACCTTCAGAACTATTCACACCCCTAATGCTGGTCTCTCCTACCTGGACAAGAGGAAAACCTTCAGAACTAGTCACACCCCTCTAATGCCGGTCTCTCCTACCTGGACAAGAGGAAAACCTTCAGAACTAGTCACACCCCTAATGCTGGTCTCTCTTACCTGGAAAACCTTCAGAACTATTCACACCCCTCTAATGCTGGTCTCTCCTACCTGGACAAGAGGAAACCTTCAGAACTAGTCACACCCCTAATGCTGGTCTCTCCTACCTGGACAAGAGGAAACCTTCAGAACTATTCACACCCCTCTAATGCTGGTCTCTCCTACCTGGACAAGAGGAAACCTTCAGAACTATTCACACCCCTAATGCTGGTCTCTCCTACCTGGACAAGAGGAAAACCTTCAGAACTAGTCACACCCCTCTAATGCCGGTCTCTCCTACCTGGACAAGAGGAAAACCTTCAGAACTAGTCACACCCCTCTAATGCTGGTCTCTCCTACCTGGACAAGAGGAAACCTTCAGAACTAGTCACACCCCTAATGCTGGTCTCTCCTGCCTGGACAAGAGGAAACCTTCAGAACTATTCACACCCTCTAATGCTGGTCTCTCCTGCCTGGACAAGAGGAAAACCTTAGAACTATTCACACCCCTAATTCTGGTCTCTCCTGCCTGGACAAGAGGAAACCTTCAGAACTATTCACACCCCTCTAATGCTGGTCTCTCCTGCCTGGACAAGAGGAAAACCTTAGAACTATTCACACCCCTAATGCTGGTCTCTCCTGCCTGGACAAGAGGAAACCTTCAGAACTATTCACACCCCTCTAATGCTGGTCTCTCCTACCTGGACAAGAGGAAAACCTTATGAACTATTCACACCCCTTGACCTCTAATGCTGGTCTCTCCTACCTGGACAAGAGGAAAACCTTATGAACTATTCACACCCCTTGGTTTTTTTCTCCCCACATGTTGTTGTCTGAATTTAAATAAAGCTTAAATAAAAAGTCATTTAAGAACAAATTCTTATTTATTGATTTACTTATTTATTTTTTGAATGTCATAGGTGATAATGCAGTGAGCTTTCAATACGAAAAAAAATAGAGTCGGGTTGGAGTACGTGAGATGGTCTTTGAGAATGTTTGCAGAGGGACGACAGCTCAGTATCGATAGCTCTGGCCTAAAATGTTTTAGAACGCTTTTGACAGTTATTTCATTTTATTCACAGCTTTCATTCAAATCCTTCAGTTACCTGGTTATACAATTACCATGTCAGTCGCACCTGACTTGTTTCTCTGTGTTTTTCTCCTGTGTGTGTCCAAGGAGGATGAGGTGAAGGAGTCTCTGTGTTTCAGATATCCACTCTGAACACATCGGTGTTTGGAATGAGGACTTAACATGGGGTTATAAGGTATACTCTTCAAGAATGAGGACTTAACATGGGGTTATAAGGTATACTCTTCAAGACTGAGGACTTAACATGGGGTTATAAGGTATACTCTTCAAGAATGAGGACTTAACATAGTACACCACCTGGACAGGACACTAGTCTATCTCCTGTTTCTGTAGTGAGGCAGCTTGATGTACCAGGACACCCCTGGACAGGACACTAGTCTATCTCCTGTTTCTGTAGTGAGACAGCTTGATGTACCAGGACACCCCCTGGACAGGACACTAGTCTATCTCCTGTTTCTGTAGTGAGGCAGCTTGATGTACAGGACACCCCCTGGACAGGACACTAGTCAATCTCCAGTTACATGAGGCAGTTTGATGTACAAATACCCTGGCCAGACTCTAGACAGGAATCAATTGTATATCTTTACTTAAATCTACTTTTGAACAGCAGTGAATATGTCAGATTGTACCATAAGTCAAAGGGACAGTTCAGTTCGCCCCAAAATCAAACGTTGTTTTCATATGCAGTGTGAGAGGTTGGTTTAGTATGTCAGTCAGTTGTGTCACCTTGCTAAACCTTGCTGATCACGCCCATATAGGGAAGCCTGGTTCTCCACGATGCTGGGTAGTCAGTGACATCATTCAGCTGAGTAGAGTTAGGAGGACCTCTAGTGGCCACTTGAAATTATAGCATATGTCTAGCAACGAGCCAGAGCTCCACCCTGCTGCCACCTACAGGATCAAAACCCTCAAGGCCACCGTCCAGGTCTTCTGAACCAGCAGCCATACTGTCGCAGGTACGCAACACATGCAGGTACACACACACACACACACATACACACATGCACACACACACACACACACACACATCCCCTTGGGGGATGGACGGGGCCTGAGCAAGAAGCATTGCCCCACGAGTTGTAGTCTTTCAGAGACTGGAAAAAATGTGTCAGCTTGTACATAAAATATAAAATATATACACTAAACAAAAATATAAACGCAACATGTAAAGTGTTTGTCCCATGTTTCATGAGCTGAAATAAAAGATTGCAGAAATGTTCCATACATTTGTTCACATCCCTGTTAGTGAGCATTTCTCGTTTGCCAAGATAACCCATCCACCTGACAGGTGTGGCATATCAAGAAGCTGATTAAACAGCATGATCATTACACAGGTGCACTTTGTGCTGTGGACAATAGAAGGTCACTGTAAAAATGTGCAGTTTTGTCACATAACACAATGCCACAGATGTCTCGAGTTTTGAGGGAGCGTGCAATTGGCATGCTGACTGCAGGAATTTTCGCCAGAGCTGTTGCCAGAGAATTTAATGCTAATTTCTCTACCATAAACCGCCATAACGTTGTTTTAGAGAATTTGGCAGTACTTCCAACCATCCTCACAACTGAAGACCACGTGTAACCACGCCAGCCCAAAACCTCCACATCCAGCTTCACATCCTCAGACCAGGTGTAACCACGCCAGCCCAGGACCTCCACATCCAGCTTCACATCCTCAGACCAGGTGTAACGACGCCAGCCCAGGACCTCCACATCCAGCTTCACATCCTCAGACCAGGTGTAACCACGCCAGCCCAGGACCTCCACATCCAGCTTCACATCCTCAGACCAGGTGTAACCACACCAGCCCAGGACCTCCACATCCAGCTTCACATCCTCAGACCAGGTGTAACCACGCCATCCCAGGACCTCCACATCCAGCTTCACATCCTCAGACCAGGTGTAACCACGCCAGCCCAGGACCTCCACATCCAGCTTCACATCCTCAGACCAGGTGTAACCACGCCAGCCCAGGACCTCCACATCCAGCTTCACATCCTCAGACCAGGTGTAACCACGCCAGCCCAGGACCTCCACATCCAGCTTCACATCCTCAGACCAGGTGTAACCACGCCAGCCCAGGACCTCCACATCCAGCTTCACATCCTCAGACCAGGTGTAACCACGCCAGCCCAGGACCTCCACATCCAGCTTCACATCCTCAGACCAGGTGTAACCACGCCAGCCCAGGACCTCCACATCCAGCTTCACATCCTCAGACCAGGTGTAACCACGCCAGCCCAGGACCTCCACATCCAGCTTCACATCCTCAGACCAGGTGTAACCACGCCATCCCAGGACCTCCACATCCAGCTTCACATCCTCAGACCAGGTGTAACCACGCCAGCCCAGGACCTCCACATCCAGCTTCACATCCTCAGACCAGGTGTAACCACGCCAGCCCAGGACCTCCACATCCAGCTTCACATCCTCAGACCAGGTGTAACCACGCCAGCCCAGGACCTCCACATCCAGCTTCACATCCTCAGACCAGGTGTAACCACGCCAGCCCAGGACCTCCACATCCAGCTTCACATCCTCAGACCAGGTGTAACCACGCCAGCCCAGGACCTCCACATCCAGCTTCACATCCTCAGACCAGGTGTAACCACGCCAGCCCAGGACCTCCACATCCAGCTTCACATCCTCAGACCAGGTGTAACCACGCAGCCCAGGACCTCCACATCCTCAGACCAGGTGTAACCACGCCAGCCCAGGACCTCCACATCCTCAGACCAGGTGTAACCACGCCAGTCCAGGACCTCCACATCCAGCTTCTTCACCTGCGGGATTGTCTGAGACCAGCCACCCGGACAGCTGATGAAACTATGGGTCTGCACAAACTGTCAGAAACCGTCTCAGACAAGCTCATCTGCGTGCTATTCCTCCTCACCAGGGTCTTGACCTGACTGAAGTTTGACGTCGTAATCGACTAGTAACTGACTTCATTGGGCAAATGCTCACCTTCGATGACCACTGACATGCTTGAGAAGTGTGCTCTTCATGAATGAATCCCGGTTTCAACTGTACCGGGCAGTGTGAATGGCGTTTTGTGAGCTAGCGGTACGCTGACGTCAACATGGTGAACAGAGTGCCCCATGGTGGTGTTATGGAATGGGCAGGCATAAACTACAGACAATGAACACAATTGCATTTAATTGATGGCAATACCAACACATCGAGATACCGTTACAAGATCCAGAGAACCATTGTCGTGACATTCATCCGTCACCATCACCTCATGTTTCAAATCAAATCGAATCTAATTTATTTGTCACATACACATGGCTAGCAGATGTTAATGGGAGTGTAGCGAAATGCTTGTGCTTCTAGTTCCGACAATGCAGTAATAACCAATGAGTAATCTAACTTCAGCTTGGTAATGACCCACGGTGCAAGGATCTGTACACAATTCCTGAAAGCTGAAAATGTCCCAGTTCTTCTTCTTCTTTCTTGCGTACTCACCAGACATGTCACCCATTGAGCAGGTTTGGGATGCTGGCAGGTTGACTTTATAGTTTCTATCCAAGTAAAGGGGGACGTTGTGACGTACTGATATGACGTCAGCACGTCAGTAAAGAGTGGTGGTTACTCGTTACACCGAATTAAGACACGTTGAAGACTGACCTCTGAGTCTCGCTGAATCTGTCATTAGAAGCTTAGCAACAGTTGATCGCAGTGATACCTTCTATGACGGGATAGGGTTAATGTCCGTCTGGTTGGAAGAATCCCCGAATCAGGGGGAATAAGCAAGAAATACGGATTCCTACAACCAAATTTTTCTGGAAGATTTATTGGGTTAAATTGCTACAACCTTACGAGGATGAAAGACAGTATTGTAATGGGGACAAGTGTGTCCCAATCAGCCTAGTCCCTGAATAGTGGTCAACATTTGACCAGGACCAATAGGACTCTGTAGTAGACTAAAAAGTAGTGCACTACAATAGGGAATAGGGTGTTGTCTGGTATGGGACCATACAGTCTCTTCCCTAGTGACTCAGCACTACTTGTGTATTATTCTGGAGCTGTAGTACCCATATCACACCAGGAGAGGGTCATCTGGTCCCGTGTGTTGTTCTGGAGCTGTAGTACCCATATCACACCAGGAGAGGGTCATCTGGTCCCTATTCATTCATTGGGACTTTTCAGGCATCATTTGAACACAATGGAATACATTGATGCAGGGGAAAAGGAACACACGAACAAACGGACGGACGGACTCTCACACACACACACACACACACACACACACACACACACACACACACACACACACACACACACACACACACACACACACACACACACACACACACACACACACACACACACACACACACACACACAGTATCAAGCACAAGCAGATATATATACATGTCGAGCTGCACAGTCGGTCAACATCAGGATCAATATAAATGTCCTGCCACACAATGGAAACTATTACGAAGGCAGACAGGAAGACGTTGTCCTCAATAACTGTTACACGCTGACCGTTTGCATCGCGTTGCAAAATACATTTACACATACACTACCGTTCAAAAGTTTGGGGTCACTTGGAAATGTCCTTGTCTTCCATGAAATGAGTTGCAAAATGAATAGGAAATATAGTCAAGACACTTACAAAGTTATGAATAAAGATTTTTAATTGAAATAATAATTGTGTGACTTTTTTTGTCAAAGAATGTTCCATTTGCAGCAATTACAGCCTTGCAGACCTTTGGCATTCTAGTTGTCAATTTGTTGAGGTAATCTGAAGAGATTTCACCCCACGCTTCCTGAAGCACCTCCCACCAGTTGGAGTGGCTTGATGGGCACGTCTTACTTACCATACGGTCAAGCTGCTCCCACAACCTCTCAATAGGGTTGAGATCCGGTGACTGTGCTGGCCACTCCATTATAGACAGAACACCAGCTGACTGCTTCCTTGCTAAATAGTTATTGCATAGTTTGTCTGTGCTATGGGTCATTGTCCTGTTGTAGGAGGAAATTGGCTCTAATTAAGCACCGTCTACAGGGTATGGCATGGCGTTGCAAAATGGAGTGATAGCCTTCCTTCTTCAAGATCCCTTTGACCCTGTACAAATCTCCCACTTTACCATCCCCAAAGCCCCCCAGACCATCACATTGCCTCCACCTCCACCAGAACATCACATTGCCTCCACCATGCTTGACAGATGGTTCACTCCTCCAGCATCTTTTCATTTTTTCTGTCTCACAAATGTTCTTCTTTGTGATCCGAACAAACTTAGATCCATCTGTCCATAACACTTTTTTTCCAATCTTCCTCTGTCCAGTGTCTTGTGTTATTTTGCTCATCTTAATCTGTTCTTTTTATTGGCCAGTCTGAGATATGGCTTTTTCTTTGCAACTCTGCCTAGAAGGCCAGAATCCCGGAGTCACCTCTTCACTGTTGACGTTGAGACTGGACAGAGGAACTCTACCTAGAAGGCCAGAATCCCGGAGTCACCTCTTCACTGTTGACGTTGAGACTGTCACGCCCGCTCCTGCTCCCCCTCCCCCTCCCCTGCACTCGAGGGCGCTAGGCTACCCGTCATTATACGCACCTGTTACCTTCATTAAGCGCAGCTCACCTGGACTCCCTCACTTTGTTGACTGCCCCAGTCATATATGTCTGCTCCTCTGTGTTGTTCCCTGTAGTTTTTGTTGTGTTTATGTCCAGATGCTGTTCCTGTTCCATGTCCGTAAATGGTTCACTTCCTGTACCTGCCTCTCATCTCCTGCGTTACAGAGACTGGTCTTTTGCGGGTGCTATTAATTAATGAAGCTGCCAGTTGAGGACTTGTGAGGCATCTGTTTCTCAAACTAGACACTCTAATGTACTTGTCCTCTTGCTCAGTTGTGCACCGGGGCCTCCCACTCATCTTTCTATTCTGGTTAGAGCCAGTTTGCGCTGTTCTGTGAAGGGAGTAGTATACAGCATTGTACAAGATCTTCAGTTTCTTGGCAATTTCTCGCATGGTATAGCCTTCATTTCTCAGAACAAGAATAGACTTACGAATTTAAGAAGAAAGTTCTTTGTTTCTGACCATTTTGAGCCATTAATCGAACCCACAAAATGCTGATGCTCCAGATACTCAACTAGTCTAAAGAAGGCCAGTTTTATTGCTGCTTTAATCAGAACAACAGTTTTCAGCTGTGATAACATAATAGCAAAAGGGTTTTCTGATGATCAATTTGTCTTTTAAAATGATAAACTTGGATTAGCTAACACAACGTGCCGTTGGAATACACGAGTGATGGTTGCTGATAATGGGCCTCTGTACGCCTATGTAGATATTCCATTAAAATTCAGCCGTTTCCAGCTACAATAGTAATTTACAACACTAACAATGTATAGACTGTATTTCTGATCAATTTGATGTTATTTTAATGGACAAAAAAATTTTTTACTTAAAAAAAAAAAGACATTTCTAAATGACCACAAACTTTTCAACGATAGTATACATATATTATGTATTATGTATATATTATTATATATATTATATGTTATTCAGTCGTTGCGGGCGTCAGCGTGGCCTTGGCGCTAAAGTAGAAATTGTTTATTTTTGTGACGCTCGTCGTGCTGCAATCTCCTCATTGGTTTATAGGAGCATATACCCACGTCCCATCTCCTCATTGGTTTATAGGAGTATATACCCACGTTCTCTCTCCTCATTGGTTTATAGGAGTATATACCCACGTGCCATCTCCTCATTGGTTTATAGGAGTATATACCCTCGTCCCATCTCCTCATTGGTTTATAGGAGTATATACCCTCGTCCCATCTCCTCATTGGTTTATAGGAGTATATACCCTCGTCCCATCTCCTCATTGGTTTATAGGAGTATATACCCACGTTCTCTCTCCTCATTGGTTTATAGGAGTATATACCCACGTGCCATCTCCTCATTGGTTTATAGGAGTATATACCCTCGTCCCATCTCCTCATTGGTTTATAGGAGTATATACCCTCGTCCCATCTCCTCATTGGTTTATAGGAGTATATACCCTCGTCCCATCTCCTCATTGGTTTATAGGAGTATATACCCTCGTCCCATCTCCCCATTGGTTTATAGGAGTATATACCCTCGTCCCATCTCCCCATTGGTTTATAGGAGTATATACCCTCGTCCCATCTCCCCATTGGTTTATAGGAGTATATACCCTCGTCCCATCTCCTCATTGGTTTATAGGAGTATATACCCACGTACTCTCTCCTCATTTGTTTATAGGAGTATATACCCTCGTCCCATCTCCTCATTGGTTTATAGGAGTATATACCCTCGTCCCATCTCCCCATTGGTTTATAGGAGTATATACCCTCGTCCCATCTCCCCATTGGTTTATAGGAGTATATACCCTCGTCCCATCTCCCCATTGGTTTATAGGAGTATATACCCTCGTCCCATCTCCTCATTGGTTTATAGGAGTATATACCCTCGTGCCATCTCCTCATTGGTTTATAGGAGTATATACCCATGTTCTCTCTCCTCATTGGTTTATAGGAGTATATACCCACGTTCTCTCTCTTCATTGGTTTATAGGAGTATATACCCTCGTCCCATCTCCTCATTGGTTTATAGGAGTATATACCCTCGTGGCTGATTGAAAAAATGAACATAGGTACAGTTCCCTATATAACCTAGTTACTCTCCCTATATAACCTACTTACTCTCACTATTCCCTATATAACCTAGTCACTATCCCTATATAACCTAGATACTCTCACTATTCCATATATAACCCAGATACTCTCACTATTCCATATATAACCTAGATACTCTCACTATTCCATATATAACCTAGTTACTTTCACTATTCCCTATATAGCCTAGTTACTCTCACTATTCCCTATATAACCCAGTGCACTAAATAATGAATATCATACCATTTAGGACTAAAGTGTTAAAGGGTTGGTGACACTACACACTAAAACAGACTCTGAATAGCCCAGCTAACAACAAACGTTCTCGCAACTTTATAGGACGTTCCCTTAAAAGTGTCATTTGGTCATAACCTAACATTTTCATAGGAATGATTCTGTGATGTGCAAGGAATGTTTCCAAGAGACGATTCCCTTAATGTCAAATAGACATTTACCCAGAACATGGTTACCACGTTTTCAGAACCTAAGATATTTACGTTCTAAACACGTTTCATGGGAACGTTGCAAGAACATTAATTTGTCCATTTTTCTGTGGCTTCGGAGAATATTTCATCAACGTCCCACCAAACAGAAACAGGTTTTTTCGTTGTTGCAATGTCCCAAAAAAAGGCTTCTAGAACATTATTGTTGCAAATTGTGAGGACATTGTAACCACGTTCTAGACACATTCTTCTTGACATGAAGGGGATGTTCTCCTAACTTTAACACCAAAACATGCTGGAAAGGTTCTCAGAAGGGTTTAGCTAAAAACAGATAGAATGTTATCCTAACTAATGGCAAACTGGACACTGCAATATTAGGGGAACATTACGGGTAACATTACAAAAACGTTCGCACTTCCTATAATTGTTAGCTGGGGGACCTATAGGGAAGTGAAGGAGATATGGTTTTAGCATTTAGATGGGATTAATGATGCTTGTCCAACCAAACTCTTTCCCTGGGTTTTTCGCCTTGGACTTAATGTAGAGGCATGACCAACAGTTTGTCTGAGTTCAAGGGACAACACACACACACACACACACACACACACACACACACACACACACACACACACACACACACACACACACACACACAGTATCTCGAATGTCACGGCCACTATGATGTAACATCTCTGATGCACAAACATCAGACTGAGGGAGTGGGGTGCCATTTTGGGATGTGGACGTCACCTCTCCATCACTCCTTTCCTGATGGACACTGATTACATCCCAAAATGGCACCCCACTCCCTCAGTCTGATGTGGGACACTGAGTACATCCCAAAATGGCACCCCACTCCCTCTGTCTGATGTTTGTGCATCAGAGATGTTACATCATAGTGGCCGTGACATTCGAGATATTTGGGACGCATTTCCTCAGTAGCGGTAAACGACTCCCCACCACACACCCCTTGTCACCATGCCAACCAGGTGCTGGGGCTGTCTGGGCCTCTATGTGTGTAAATGTTTACCAGTTAACCCTTTCACTTCTTATCTCCAACTGTGACGTGGGTAGGTACAGTTGCCCAATCATTAGGCACATCCTTGACCTCTCAGTAAGTTAGTGAGCTGACTTCATTTAGCTATGGGACTGGCCTGTTAATAGAATCCATCCGTAGGAGTATTGTCTGGACAACATAAATTATAATATGTTGTTTTGAACAATAAAGTTATTTTTAAAACAATAAATCAGCTTGGTATGTATATTTTTTATTTTTCCAATTAAAAAAAAAAAAAAATTAAAAATTCTGTCAACTTGAAAACTTCCTTACAGATTCTATCTGTTCTTAATGACATCGTCACGATATGGGCGGTGCCCACAGCAGCAGCATCCCTGGTGTTATACTGTACCTGCGGAGGTGGTTGTGTATGTCGGTGTTCTTTGTTGGAATTACATAATTGCCATGAGCACACGTGACACTAGACCATCATCAATTATAGTACGACATTGGTTGAAGCTCAATGTTAAATTCCAATCTCCCTCCCATCTAAGCCAATATGACACCAATGTGAAAATTCACTAATCAACTTCTTATTTAAACTTTACCTAACGAGGCAAGTCAGTTAAGAACAAATTCTTATTTGCAATGACAGCGTAGAAACAGTGGGTCAACTGCCTGTTCAGGGGCAGAACAGAGTTTTACCTTATCAGCTCAGGGATTTGATCTAACAACCTTTCGGTTACTGGCCAAATGCTCTAACCACTAGGCTACCTGCCGCCCCAACTTGGAGGTACACAACACACATCTTGTCATGATCCGTCCAACCTTTATTGAGAACCTGGATTTTTGACAGCGTCATTAGCACTACGGCAGTCCGATGTGATTTCTTTCCTAGCTCAAATTCTAGACGTCAGATTAAAACAAGGCTACAGCGTCCACAAAAAAAACAAAAAAACAGACTTACATCCATTTGGACTGAATAAGTTTGTAGGTGCAAGAGTTTATCAAATTCACAATTTACCGCTCTCACGTACACATTTCTGCCCGATTTTAAACCAATGATTTGCTACCCTTTTTGTAGCATTTATGACAATGCTAACATATTTTCAGCCGAATCGCAAAGTTCTAAATCTGTGTACTACTTGGTTAGTAGCAGTTAGCTAGCAGCCAGCAAGAAGGCAAGCATCTGTACTACTTGGTTAGTAGCAGTTAGCTAGCAGCAAGCAAGAAGGCAAGCATCTGTACTACTTGGTTAGTAGCAGTTAGCTAGCAGCAAGCAAGAAGGCAAGCAGCTGTAGCTAGCTAGCTAACACCAGTTGGAGGAGAAGCAAAAGGAAGGGAATTAGTTAGGTATATTTTGATATGGAAGGTTCTTCATATGGCTGAAGTCATGTGTCTGACCTGGACACTTGCGTGTAATCAGAGCACAAACAAGTAAGCTAGCGAACATCTTTGGCTGTTATTAAAGCCAATTAGACCAGACTTAGGGAACTCTGGGAAAACTGCCAAGGTCGTGCCGTTTAAGACACTCAAGTTTTTTGCATAGCCTTATTTCTATTAAAGCACTTGGTGACTCAAGACGAGACCCAGACACAGGAGGCAGATGGTTGGAGTCTTACAATGTTTATTAATCCAAAGGGGAAGGCAAGAGAACGGTCGTGGACAGGCAGAAAGGTCAAAACCAGATCAGAGTCCAGGAGGAACAGAGTGGCAGACAGGCTCGTGGTCAAGGCAGGCAGAATGGTCAGGCAGGAGGGTACAGAGTGACAGACAGGCTCATGGTCAAGGCAGACAGAAGGGTCAGGCAGACAGAAGGGTCAGGTAGGTGGGTACAGAGTGGCAGAACAGGAAACTGGGAGAACTAGCAAAAAGAGAACAGAAAGGACAGGGAAAAACACACTGGTTGACTTGGAACATACAAGACGAACTGGCACAGAGAGACAGGAAACACAGGGATAAATACACTGGTACAGAGAGACAGGAAACACAGGGATAAATACACTGGTACAGAGAGACAGGAAACACACTGATACAGAGAGACAGGAAACACAGGGATAAATACACTGGCACAGAGAGACAGGAAACACAGGGATAAATACACTGGCACAGAGAGACAGGAAACACAGGGATAAATACACTGGCACAGAGAGACAGGAAACACAGGGATAAATACACTGGCACAGAGAGACAGGAAACACAGGGATAAATACACTGATACAGAGAGATAGGAAACACAGGGATAAATACACTGGTACAGAGAGACAGGAAACACAGGGATAAATACACTGGCACGGAGAGACAGGAAACACAGGGATAAATACACTGATACAGAGAGACAGGAAACACAGGGATAAATACACTGGTACAGAGAGACAGGAAACACAGTGATAAATACACTGGGACAGAGAGACAGGAAACACAAGGATAAATGTACTGGCACAGAGAGACAGGAAACACAGGGATAAATACACTGATACAGAGAGACAGGAAACACAGGGATAAATACACTGGCACAGAGAGACAGGAAACACAGGGATAAATACACTGGTACAGAAAGACAGGAAACACAAGGATAAATACACTGGTACAGAAAGACAGGAAACACAGGGATAAATACACTGGTACAGAGAGACAGAAAACACAGGGATAAATACACTGGCACAGAGAGACAGGAAACACAGGGATAAATACACTGGTACAGAAAGACAGGAAACACAAGGATAAATACACTGGTACAGAAAGACAGGAAACACAGGGATAAATACACTGGTACAGAGAGACAGGGATAAATACACTGGCACAGAGAGACAGGAAACACAGGGATAAATACACTGGTACAGAAAAACAGGAAACACAGGGATAAATAAACTGGTACAGAGAGACAGGAAACACAGGGATAAATACACTGGTACAGAGAGACAGGAAACACAGGGATAAATACACTGGCACAGAGAGACAGGAAACACAGGGATAAATACACAGAGAGACAGGAAACACAGGGAAAAATACACAGAGAGACAGGAAACACAGGGATAAATACACTGGTACAGAGAGACAGGAAACACAGGGATAAATACACTGGTACAGAGAGACAGGAAACACAGGGATAAATACACTGGTACAGAGAGACAGGAAACACAGGGATAAATACACTGGCACAGAGAGACAGGAAACACAGGGATAAATACACTGGTACAGAGAGACAGGAAACACAGGGATAAATACACTGGGGAAAATAAGTGACACCTGGAGGGGGTGGAGACAAGCAGAAGGACAGGTGAAACAGATCAGGGTGTGACTGATTGATGACTGTCATTCATAATCCATTCACCCACCTCAATGTAACATAGATATGTTATGGCGTGATACTAAAATGTTCCTGTGCACAGTCTAAAAGAAATGTCACGCTAACTTGGTGATAAAATGACTTATAGTACCAGTCGAAAGCTTGGACACACCTACTATTTCCAGGGTTTTTCTTTATTTTTACTATTTTCTACATTGTAGAATAATAGTGAAGACGTCAAAACTATGAAATAACATATATGGAATCATGTAGTAACCAAAAAAGTGTTTAAACACATAAAAATATATTTAATATTTGAGATTCTTCAGAGCCACCCTGCCTTGATGACAGCTTCTGGCCTTCTTTCAACCCACTTCAACTGAGTGGACAAAACATTAAGAACACCTTCCTAATATTGAGGGAGGAAAATACAGTACATTATCAATAGACTGTATGTATTTTTTTAAATTTAGGCCCATTGTCAATGTGTATTATTGCAAAAATAAATAAAAATACACATTACTTTAAGCTCCATATTAAATTTGATAGAAGTAATGAACTGTCCATTGTTCAGGAAAAAAAATAATATAACAGGATCATGTTATCAGAAAAAGTGTTTCTGAGTTTATGTCAATATTACACAGGTACGCTAAAGGTTCCAGACCTCAGGAATGGAGACAGGCTCTGTAGACCATCTGAGAGACTGAGTCCAACACATCAACCACATGTTGTTGTCTCTACCTACACCACGTCCTGTATCTACTGACACCACCACATGTTGTTATGTCTCTACCTACACCACGTCCTGTATCTACTGACACCACCACATGTTGTTGTCTCTACCTACACCACGTCCTGTATCTACTGACACCACCACATGTTGTCTCTACCTACACCACGTCCTGTATCTACTGACACCACCACATGTTGTTGTCTCTACCTACACCACGTCCTGTATCTACTGACACCACCACATGTTGTTGTCTCTACCTACACCACGTCCTGTATCTACTGACACCACCACATGTTGTTATGTCTCTACCTACACCACGTCCTGTATCTACTGACACCACCACATGTTGTTATGTCTCTACCTACACCACGTCCTGTATCTACTGACACCACCACATGTTGTTGTCTCTACCTACACCACCTCCTGTATCTACTGACACCACCACATGTTGTTGTCTCTACCTACACCACGTCCTGTATCTACTGACACCACCACATGTTGTTATGTCTCTACCTACACCACGTCCTGTATCTACTGACACCACCACATGTTGTTATGTCTCTACCTACACCACGTCCTGTATCTACTGACACCACCACATGTTGTCTCTACCTACACCACGTCCTATATCTACTGACACCACCACATGTTGTCTCTACCTACACCACGTCCTGTATCTACTGACACCACCACATGTTGTTGTCTCTACCTACACCACGTCCTGTATCTACTGACACCACCACATGTTGTTATGTCTCTACCTACACCACGTCCTGTATCTACTGACACCACCACATGTTGTTATGTCTCTACCTACACCACGTCCTGTATCTACTGACACCACCACATGTTGTTGTCTCTACCTACACCACGTCCTGTATCTACTGACACCACCACATGTTGTTGTCTCTACCTACACCACGTCCTGTATCTACTGACACCACCACATGTTGTTGTCTCTACCTACACCACGTCCTGTATCTACTGACACCACCACATGTTGTTGTCTCTACCTACACCACGTCCTGTATCTACTGACACCACCACATGTTGTTGTCTCTACCTACACCACGTCCTGTATCTACTGACACCACCACATGTTGTTGTCTCTACCTACACCACGTCCTGTATCTACTGACACCACCACATGTTGTTGTCTCTACCTACACCACGTCCTATATCTACTGACACCACCACATGTTGTTGTCTCTACCTACACCACGTCCTGTATCTACTGACACCACCACGTTGTTGTCTCAACCTACACCACGTCCTATATCTACTGACACCACCACATGTTGTTGTCTCTACCTACACCACGTCCTGTATCTACTGACACCACCACATGTTGTCTCTACCTACACCACCTCCTGTATCTACTGACACCACCACGTTGTTGTCTCTACCTACACCACGTCCTGTATCTACTGACACCACCACATGTTGTTGTCTCTACCTACACCACGTCCTGTATCTACTGACACCACCACATGTTGTTGTCTCTACCTACACCACGTCCTATATCTACTGACACCACCACATGTTGTTGTCTCTACCTACACCACGTCCTGTATCTACTGACACCACCACATGTTGTCTCTACCTACACCACCTCCTGTATCTACTGACACCACCACATGTTGTTGTCTCTACCTACACCACGTCCTGTATCTACTGACACCACCACATGTTGTTGTCTCTACCTACACCACGTCCTGTATCTACTGACACCACCACATGTTGTTGTCTCTACCTACACCACGTCCTGTATCTACTGACACCACCACATGTTGTTATGTCTCTACCTACACCACCTCCTTTATCTACTGACACCTCCACATGTTGTTGTCTCTACCTACACCACCTCCTGTATCTACTGACACCACCACATGTTGTTGTCTCTACCTACACCACGTCCTGTATCTACTGACACCACCACATGTTGTTGTCTCTACCTACACCACGTCCTGTATCTACTGACACCACCACATGTTGTTGTCTCTACCTACACCACGTCCTGTATCTACTGACACCACCACATGTTGTTGTCTCTACCTACACCACGTCCTGTATCTACTGACACCACCACATGTTGTTGTCTCTACCGACACCACCTCCTGTATCTACTGACACCACCACATGTTGTTGTCTCTACCGACACCACGTCCTGTATCTACTGACACCACCACATGTTGTTGTATTTGAAATATATTTATTGCTAAAATAAAGGTTTAACGAGATACAGGCAGCCACCACGTTAGTTGAAAACAGCTCACCCAATCAAGACAGCATGGTGTTGTATAAAAACTAAGCTTGAAAAGAGTGGAATGGGGTAATGTCTTAGTGTGGGGTGGGAATAATGCAATGCATTACCTTGTATGGGGTACAAATCACATTACTGTGGGAGTAGGAATTATGCTGTTTGAAAAGGTTTGAATTCTAAGTAACCTGCCTACATAGTCTGAAGTACAAGAGAACAACGTAGCTTCTGTAGTAGGTCAAAGCTGTTGTGCTGGAAAACCTTGGTAGAGCAGACATTGTGGTGCTGTAAAACCTTGGTAGAGCATGGGTGGAATAGACATTGTGGTGCTGTAAAACCTTGGTAGAGCATGGGTGGAATAGACATTGTGGTGCTGTAAAACCTTGGTAGAGCATGGGTGGAGTAGGCATTGTGGTGCTGTAAAACCTTGGTAGAGCATGGGTGGAGTAGGCATTGTGGTGCTGTAAAACCTTGGTAGAGCATGGGTGGAGTAGGCATTGTGGTGCTGTAAAACCTTGGTAGAGCATGGGTGGAGTAGGCATTGTGGTGCTGTAAAACCTTGGTAGAGCATGGGTGGAATAGACATTGTGGTGCTGTAGAACCTTGGTAGAGCATGGGTGGAGTAGGCATTGTGGTGCTGTAGAACCTTGGTAGAGCATGGGTGGAGTAGGCATTGTGGTGCTGTAAAACCTTGGTAGAACATGGGTGGAGTAGGCATTGTGGTGCTGTAAAACCCTGGTAGAGCATGGGTGGAATAGGCACCGTGGTGCTGTAAAACCTTGGTAGAGCATGGGTGGAATAGGCACCGTGGTGCTGTAAAACCCTGGTAGAGCATGGGTGGAATAGGCATTGTGGTGCTCATGTGAATTTCCTTTCTTTTCCAGCTTCAGACCAATGTATACTTCTCCCTTAAAAACGTCTCCCATAAATATCTGGTCTCAGCTGCAGGGTAACACCAATGGCAGCACTCCTGATGTAACAACAGCAGACCTTTTATTGCAGACTGAACATGGTGACGTCAAAGGACAAATCTGAACAATATACAGTACATTTAACATGAATAGTTAAAATACATTATTTAAACATACTTTTAGTGTCCTGTTACATATATATTAAAACTAGTACACAAATAGACTCCACATATACAAACAAACTTAAATATAGCGTTTAACTGTCACATACAGCAATATTAAAATGGAATGTTGAGTTCATACAACGTTGGAGCATTGTTACATCATCAAGAGGAGACGGGAAGACTAGGGAGTAGGGGGTAGGGAGTAGAGAGTAGGGGGTAGGGAGTAGGGAGTAGGGAGTAGGGAGTAGGGGGTAGGGGGTAGGGGGTAGGAAGTAGGGAGTAGAGAGTAGGGAGTAGGGGGTAGGGAGTAGAGAGTAGGGGGTAGGGAGTAGGGGGTAGGGGGTAGGGAGTAGGGAGTAGAGAGTAGGGGGTAGGGGGGTAGGCGGTAGGGAGTAGAGAGTAGGGGGTAGGGAGTAGAGAGTAGGGGGTAGGGTCTAGGGATCGGACGGATCTCAACACCACAAAGCATTCTGTCCATCACATCTGTATCCCAAAGTGACAGAGCCCTGGTCAAAAGTAGTGCACTATATATGGCAAATAGGGTGCCATTTGGGATGCGATCCATGTCCTCTTTGTATCGGTCCGGGTTCTTTAAAACAGAACTTAGATACAGAACCGTAGATACTAGCAGCTTCGCTTTCTTCCTCACCATCAATCAACCAACCAACCAACCAACCAACCATCATTAAATGAATAAATGAATCATCCTCGAAGTCCTGTTTCAGTCGACGTGACCCAGGGTGAAGAGACAAAAGAACCGAGACGTTTCAGCGTCGGAATCCGTGAGCAGGTCATGTCATGACAGACCAACCAATCAGGGACAACAGTGTGATACTGCCTCACTCCCGCTGACTACAAGAGAACCAATCCTGTGCCGTCACTCTCACCAACCTCCAGACAACCAATCCTGTGCGGTCTCTATGGCGGTGCACCTCCCACTGACCACCACACAACCAATCCATTCTCACTGACAAAGACAAACAAACCAATCGTGTGTCATCACCGTGGCAATGGATTTAACCCGTGAGGAGTGGTGTGTGAGGATGTCACAAGTGGTTCACTACGGAACATGGTGCCATTTGGGAGAGACCCATAGAGATCCACCCACAGCCATGAGCCATCAGTGGGAGACAGGACGAGTCAGAATGGACGAGTGTGATGGAGAGAGAGGGGTGTCGGGGGGGCGTAAAGCTGCCTGAGACATGTGTAAAATAACCTCCACTCTGGGTTAGGATTTGGGTGGGGTCTGAGGGGGTTACAAGTCCATCATGGAGAGGGAAGAGGTTGTGTGTAATGAGTCTGACGGGGGGACTACAGGTGTGTACCTCCGTGACATGGGGAGTCCGTCCTAGTTAGTAAATTCATAGGAATGTCTATGATGTGTCCCATAGGTAATAATTCATGTAGGTTTATAGCCAGGAGTCTATAGCAGTCTATGGGAGTCAATGGGAGTCTATAGCAGTCTATGGGAGTCAATGGGAGTCTATGGTTCTGGTCTATCATGAGTCTATAGGAGTCTATGGTTCTGGTCTATAGGAGTCTATGGTTCTGGTCTATAGGAGTCTAGGGTTCTGGTCTATAGGAGTCTATAGGAGTCTATGGTTCTGGTCTATCATGAGTCTAGGGTTCTGGTCTATCATGAGTCTATAGGAGTCTAGGGTTCTGGTCTATCATGAGTCTATAGGAGTCTAGGGTTCTGGTCTATCATGAGTCTATAGGAGTCTAGGGTTCTGGTCTATAGGAGTCTATAGGAGTCTATGGTTCTGGTCTATCATGAGTCTAGGGTTCTGGTCTATCATGAGTCTATAGGAGTCTAGGGTTCTGGTCTATCATGAGTCTATAGGAGTCTATGGTTCTGGTCTATAGGAGTCTAGGGTTCTGGTCTATCATGAGTCTATAGGAGTCTAGGGTTCTGGTCTATCATGAGTCTATAGGAGTCTATGGTTCTGGTCTATAGGAGTCTACGGTTCTGGTCTATAGGAGTCTATAGGAGTCTAGGGTTCTGGTCTATAGGAGTCTACGGTTCTGGTCTATAGGAGTCTATAGCAGTCTAGGGTTCTGGTCTATAGGAGTCTATAGCAGTCTATGGTTCTGGTCTATCATGAGTCTATAGGAGTCTAGGGTTCTGGTCTATCATGAGTCTATAGGAGTCTATGGTTCTGGTCTATCATGAGTCTAGGGTTCTGGTCTATCATGAGTCTATAGGAGTCTATGGTTCTGGTCTATCATGAGTCTATAGGAGTCTATGGTTCTGGTCTATAGGAGTCTATAGGAGTCTATGGTTCTGGTCTATAGGAGTCTATAGCAGTCTATGGTTCTGGTCTATCATGAGTCTATAGGAGTCAATGGTTCTGGTCTATCATGAGTCTATAGGAGTCTATGGTTCTGGTCTATAGGAGTCTACGGTTCTGGTCTATAGGAGTCTATAGGAGTCTAGGGTTCTGGTCTATAGGAGTCTATGGTTCTGGTCTATAGGAGTCCATAGGATGCCTCTCTAGGGTTCTGGCCTACAGGTATGAGTCCATGGAAGGAGCGTAGCTGAACCCTAGGAAGGCCTCGGCTGCCTCTTTGATGCTGGCAGTGATGAGGGAGGAGTCAGGGGAACAGCCAATGGATGAGGGGACGGGTTCGTCTGTGAACTCCGTGTCAAAGTGGCGAAGGTCGTTAGGGCCCGTCTGGAGAGAGAGAGATTCAATAAATGTGATTTATTGAACTGAATGTATGAACAAACTATTGAAGGGAATTTACTGGAAAGTGTCCTGTATGTTGTGCTATTGAAGGGAACGTACCACGTTTGGATTGAAAGGGGGTGAGCTTCTTAGCGGTCAGGTCATCCCAGTTGATGGGGAGAAGAACATGTGGTTCTTGATCTCCTCCTGAGAGAGAGAGAGAGAGAGAGAGAAAGTCTTAGATACATAATTGCAAGTGTAATCTACACACATACTTCCTGTCTCACTCTCTCTCTTTTGTCCCTCTCTCTCTCTCTTTGTCCCTCGTCTCTCTCTTGTCCCTCTCTCTCTCTCTCTCTCTCTCTTTGTCCCTCTCTCTCTCTCACTCTCCCACTCGCTCTCACTCACTTTGTCTCCCCCTCTCTCTCTCTCCCTCCCTCCCTCCCTCTCCCTCTCTTTGTCCCCCCCCTCTCTCTCCTTCTCTCTCTTTGTCCCCCCTCTCTCTCTCTTTGTCCCCCTCTCTCTCTCTCTCTCTGTGTCCCCCCCTCCCTCTCTCTCTCTCTCTCTCTCTCTCTTTGTCCCCCCTCTCTCTCACACTCTCTCTCTCTCTCTCTCTCTCTCTCTCTCTCTTGTCCCCCCCTCTCTCTGTGTCTCTCTCGCTGTTTCTCTCTCCGCCTCCTCTCTCACACACACTTACAAAGTCATGTGTGTGTCCCAGTCGCTGTGTGCGATCTTTCTGCAGCAGTCCCTCCAGTATGTGCCTGGCAGCGTTAGAGATGTTGGGTTTGAGCTGCAGGGGCTTGTTCAGGATGTTGTCGTACATCTCTGCTGTGTTACGACTGTAGAACGGAGGCTGAGGACAGGTAGCAGTTAGACACATGGTGCTGCTATAACCAGAAGGCAGACAATGGTACAATGGATTTAAACTAACTTATACATTGGCTTCTGATGAGTTCAAATAAGCTCATGAGGCTTTTATAAGTTATATTCTTCAACAGTTAATGGCTTTATATCATGAATTTAAAAGTCCCCTTTTTAAATTCATAACAAGCTGTGTACTTACCAGGCCATACAGCATCTCATAAAGCACGGCTCCTAAACACCACCAGTCAACCGTCCTGTCGTACGGCTGCTTGTGTAACACCTCTGGAGCGAGGTACTATAGAGGGAGGGAGGGGGAGGGAGGAAGAGGAGAGAGACAGGGAGAGGGGGGTGAGGAGGGGGAGAGAGACAGGGAGAGGGGGTGAGGAGGGAGAGAGGGGGTGAGAGGGAGGTAGTGAGCGAGGGACAGAGGAGGAGGAGGAAGAGAGAGAGAGAGAGAGAAAACATACTATAAGTTATATTAATGGCAATCATCACCAGCAAATACCCCAATCATACCCAAACAACAACCACCAAACATCCTCCAGGGGTTCCTTACCTCGGGTGTTCCACAGAACGTCGACGTGGTTCCATTCTGTTCTATGTTCTCTTTGCAGAGCCCGAAGTCCGTGAGTATGATGTGTCCTTGAGAGTCCAGTAGAATATTCTCAGGCTTCAGGTCTCTGTACACGATGTTTAGAGAGTGCAGGTAGCCTAGGGCACTGGCGATCTCCGCTGTATAGAACCTGGCCCGCGGCTCTAAGAAACGTCGCTCCCTCTGGAGATGGTAGAACAACTAGAGGAGAGGAGAGGAGAGAGAGGGGGGGGGGGGAGGGAGAACGAGAGAGGGAGAGAGAGAGAGAGAGAGGAGAGGAGAGAGAGGGGGTGGGAGAAAGAGAGAGAGAGGAGAGGAGAGAGAGGGGGGTGGGAGAACGAGAGAGGGAGAGAGAGAGAGAGGAGGGAGAAAGGGAGAGAGAGAGAGAGAGGGGGGAGAGAGAGAGAAGGAGAGGGAGGGAGAGAAGGAGAGAGAGAGAGAGAGAGAGAGAGAGAGAGAGAGAGAGAGAGAGGGGGGAGAGAGAGAGAAGGAGAGGGAGCGAGAGAGGGAGAGGGGAGAGAAGGAGAGAGAGAGGAGAGGAGGAGAGGGGAGAGGGAGAGAAGGAGAGGAGAGGGAGAGAAGGAGAGAGAGAAGGGTTCACATGTGATGATCTTCATTGTACAATTGAGGTGTACACATACAGAGCTTCGGTGCTGCATCCACAGTATCATAGAAAAGATCAACTCCAGAGGAAGACAGGAGAGAGAGGGAGAGAGGGGGGGAGAGAGTGGGGAGATGGAAAGAGAGAGAGAGGGGGGGAGAGAGTGGGGAGAGAGAAAGAGAGAGAGAGGGGGAGAGAGGGAGAGGGGGAGAGAGTGGGGAGAGAGAAAGAGAGAGGGGGGGGGGGGAGAGAGAGTGGGGAGAGAGAAAGAGAGAGAGGGGGGGAGAGAGTGGGGAGAGAGAAAGAGAGAGAGGGGGGGGAGAGAGAGTGGGGAGAGAGAAAGAGAGAGGGAGGGGGAGAGAGGGAGGGGGGAGGGGTGGGAGCTTCCTTAAGAGACCATATTTTATAATGTCCTCCCTTCTCTAACAATCACAGGAAATGAGTCCCATTACACAGGCACACACACTCTCCTCTCTGTCCCTCCCCCTTCCATATCAGTGTCTCTCCTCACCTCTCCTCCGTTAATGTAGTCCAGCACAAAGTAGAGTTTATCAGCTGTCTGGAAGGAGTAGTGTAGTCCCACTAGGAAGGGGTGTTTAATGTTCTTCAACAGGACGTTCCTCTCTGACATGATGTGCTTCTCCTGGAGGTCAACAAAGGGTTATAGGTTATAGTGCCTGCCTGCCTGCCTGCCTGCCTGCCTGCCTGCCTGCCTGCCTGCCTGCCTGCCTGCCTGCCTGCCTGCCTGCCTGCCTGCCTGCCTGCCTGCCTGCCTGCCTGCCTGCCTGCCTGCCTGCCTGCCTGCCTGCCTGCCTGCCTGCCTGCCTGCCTGCCTGCCTGCCTGCCTGCCTGCCTGCCTGCCTGCCTGCCTGCCTGCCTGCCTGCCTGCCTGCCTGCCTGCCTGCCTGCCTGCCTGCCTGCCTGCCTGCCTGCCTGCCTGCCTGCCTGCCTGCCTGCCTGCCTGCCTGCCTGCCTGCCTGCCTGCCTGCCTGCCTGCCTGCCTGCCTGCCTGCCTGCCTGCCTGCCTGCCTGCCTGCCTGCCTGCCTGCCTGCCTGCCTGCCTGCCTGCCTGCCTGCCTGCCTGCCTGCCTGCCTGCCTGCCTGCCTGCCTGCCTGCCTGCCTGCCTGCCTGCCTGCCTGCCTGCCTGCCTGCCTGC